>NC_051162.1:129500384-129640384 GCF_013339745.2 Dermacentor silvarum | reverse complement strand
GTCTTCTTAATTTTTTGTTGCATATGATGTACTATAATAATAAGGCCCTTTTCCGAACTAATGCGTTTGAATAGATGTTTAGAATAATTTGCACATAAAAATAAAACACAGATTTCGAATTAGAGCATAACGTGCAGAAGTTCGCCGGAATGAAAAAAAAAAAAGACTAAAAACATGTTTCCCAATTTTCCTGGAAAGAACTTAAAAAGTGAATTATAAAAGGGCGGGTACATCTCTAATGCGGAAGCAGCTATTTCCTAATAACCTGCAATGTTTCTCTGCTATATGGCCATTGAATGCGTTATGGTACATGCGCTCACAACTCCTATATCACGTGCATTGTCACCGATGGCTGGCGGCTTTAGATGTCGTTAAAGCTAGATTCACACGTACACCGGCCCAAAATCCAAGGATGAACCTTGAGTTACTCAGTGCCTTTCAATCACGCTGCACTCAAGGACGAAGTAGATAAACTGCTGGCGACGCAATACCTTGTCGCTAAGCCACGACACGCTTTTCCGAGGCGTCCGGTATGTCGTGCCAATTCCGCTCAATTTGCCACTGTTAAGCGGGCTCTGCAGGGCATCAACGCATAAAGGTCAGACGCATCTTAATGATCTTCGGATGCAAAGCTGTTAGGGTAACTTCTCATTGAAAATTTATTAAGGCGAAACCTTCAGGTGTCTGTGTTGGCGGGGCCCTCGGCGGCGACCTTGGCGAAACTGCGCCGTGACAAAAAATGGCCGACGCCGCAATAAATGCGCGGATTGACGTCACATTCCTCAGCGAGGTTCTTCCAAACTAAAGTAAATTAGTGGCTTTGAAAAGAAAATTTGATACATGTTGGTCTGGGTGGGCATCAAACCCGGGCCTCCGGGGTGCGAGACGAGCACGTTTCCCTGAAGCCACGGCTGCTCCACGGTTCTGGCTTAATAAAGGTGTGCCTAGTGCGTACCTGATTGCACACGTCACGTCACAGCCATCTCGCTGACTAAAGGTGCGGTCCAGTACGTGCACTAACATGCTGCACTTTAGGTACTACGTTAAGTGTTCATATGTGGCGTTCAGGAGGTCGCCTTAGTGGCACACGTGTACTTCCCACTTGCGGCGCGCTATGTCTAACAAGAATAGCAAAGGAAGAAGAATTCAGGATCGCCAGTCAGCCTCTAGAGTCTGTAAACGAGTGCGTTTATATAGGTCAATTACTCGCAGCGGACGCTGATCATGAGAAGGAAATTTACAGAAGAATAAAATTGGGTTGGAGTGAATACGGCAGGCATTGCCAAATCCTGAAAAGAAAAGTGTACAATCATTGCATTCTACCGGTGCTGACATACGGGGCACAAACTTGGAGGTTAACAAAAAAGCTCGAGAACAAGTTAAGGATCGCACAAAGAGCGATGGAACGGAAAATGTTAGGCCTAACGTTAAGGGACAGGAAGAGAGCGGTGTGGATCAGAGAGCAAACAGGGTTGACATTAAGAGGAGAAAATGGAGCTGGGCAGGCCATGTAATGCGTAGGATGGATAACCGGTGGACCATTAGGGTTACAGAATGCATACCAAGAGAAGGAAAGCGCAGTCGAGGACGGCAGGAAAACTAGGTGGAGTGATGAAGTAAGGAAATTCGCAGGCGCAAGTTGGAATCAGCTAGCGCAAGACAGGGTATAATTGGAGATCGTAGGGAGAGGCTTTCGTCCTGCAGTGGACATAAATAGAGGCTGATGATGATGATGTATAACAAGAAGTCTAGCCCTGATTGTATAACTTAATGTATTACCAAATGTGCAGCAGGCTTTCGCCTTCTTTTGTTACAAGAGTGTAACACCTGCCGAACGTTTTCTGTCATCGTTGCGTTGGTCCGCCACGGTAGCTCACGGCACTGCTCTGCTGAGCAGGAGTTCGAGGGACACTGCTTTTGCTACCTAGAAGGAGTTGCCTTGCGTGCTGAGTTGCGCTAACATGACGCATCCGCGTATAGTTAGAACACCATCCGTGGAGCTCAAGCGCTACGCTAAACCTACCTATCGCTGTCAATACTTCGCCCTCGAGCTGAGACTGCCAAAATTTTTAAACACTATATATTTGTCACCTGATTTGGAGTTTGTGTTTCCACACCACCATAAAATCTGATAGAAGCAGAATTATTCGCCTTATAGTACATTTATTTCTCCGCCCTTTTGTTTCGCAGGTGAGCCTTCGCATGCGGCAGCTTGAGCCCCCTGGTAGCATAATTGTAACGGCCATCGAAGCATCTTTCACTGTAAGTAGAACGCACTGACAGGCTTCCCGTCTTCGTTTTGTCTGGTTTGAATTCTCTACCTCTGAAGAAACACGCTTACATTATGTGTACCTAGAGGAGCAAAGAAAAGCAAATAACAAAATAACAGGACATTTTGCAGTGATGTTTCAGCCATAAATGATAGCCTTCCGTCATGAATTCTGCGGACTTTGGGAACCTTGTGAAACAAAGCTTTAAGCTGTTAATATTTTTGATGATATGCGTGCCAAGAATGTTTCGAAGACTATTTACCTGGCTGCTTAAGCAATGTAATGCGCATTCGGCAGCGGACTGCAAGAAAAATTGAAGGACTGATTTATTTATTTATTGGCACTAGAGGTCTTCGCAACATTCGTCGCCAGATATTGTCTTGCGAAGACACAGAAATGATATGGTGCGCACTACTTAGGCTGTACTAAAAGATAAAAAATACTGACGTGCACGAGTTTGCTGCATCTATTAGTTTCTCCAGTGTATCCATAGGTGCTGCATTAACACAGCTTTCTTTCGATGTTGCAGTCCAGTCAGTACCGGGTAGAAATTTTTTTTCGGATGATGGTCGACAGAATAAAAATTAACACGCCAACATTTTCGGTGAAAAAAAAAAAACTCGTAGCTAATTAAATGCCTAATCAAACAGTGCGTCTGCGCTGTAGATGGAACAGAGCACATCATTGAACTCAATACGTGCACATCTCAAATCCGTGTCCTAAAGAACAATTAGCGGAACTAATTAGAAGGAACTATAGTTCATATTTGTAATGTTAACATTATTGTACCATAGAGTGAATAAGTTAAGTTTTTTAACGGACGAGCTTGGTATATCATCCCCACTTAAAAATTTAAATACGATAGGGCAGTGAGTGATAAATTGCTCCTGCAGTCCTTTCGGTAAACTTAAGAAATCTTCATTCAAAGGCAAACCGTGTAAATGGGAACTTTAGGCTGCGGAAGATGTGGTGCCGCTGCTCAGTTTACTCGTTGAAGTGCTGAATAAGTGCTGAATCGCGATGAGAGTAAATCAATCAATGATGGCAATATTTATTACAGCAAACATTATAATCCTTTACCGATAGCTAACGTTTCCGACGAAAATATGAGACGATGATAGGCGAGTGTTTTAAAACGAACGATTTATTCATTACAACGAAGCTGTTTCTGCGGACCATGTGCCGTCGTGCGTTCGCTAAAACCCACGTGACCTAGCTGGAGAGGAGAGGAAAAGAAGAGCTCAACCCTGTGAGAATGCTGTGAGAGGGTGCAGATGAAAAGAAGAACGGGGAGGGGGGTTGACGTACGTCGCGCCGTCCAATACCCCCATTGGAGGCGGAGAGCGTGAGGCGCCAACCAATGGCGTTGTACGAAAAAAGTAGGTCAACGGAGGAGTGGGGTGTGAGAGGAGTTCGCGTTAGCGTTGGTTGTACTATATGGAGCTTTGGTGAAGGACTCTTGTCCTGAGAACGTCGTAGAAAAGTGTGAGGAACGTGCTAGGAACGCCGTCGCCCGTCACACGTGGACGCTGACGCGTCCCATCCCCCTCAAGTAGCGCCGTTCACATCTTCGCTGTTTGACCATTTTCATGGAGTGGGAGGGGCGGTGACTTTATTTATTTATTTATTTATTTATTTATTTATTTATTTATTTATTTATTTATTTATTTATTTATTTATATTTATTTATTTATTTATTTATTTATTTATTTATTTATTTATTTATTTATTTATTTATTTATTTATTTATTTATTTATTTATTTATTTATTTATTTGCGCTTAGGGTCCGAAGGCATTTCAGAGAGGAGAGGTTAACAAAATATATAATTTAGTGCCGTTTTGAAGAGGCCGAATCATATATCGCAGTGATGGAGGCGGGAAGGTGGTTCCAGTTACGGCTGGTTTGTGACAAGAAGCATTACAGAAATTAATGAAGAATGCCGCCACTTTCACCTTCAAGTGCTGATCGTTCCGCGAAGACGCATACGCTGGTCACAGAAAAAAAAAACACACAGAAAAAGAAAACATTCGTAAGAGCTCGGTTACCGTAATAAATCTGGCGACAGAAACTTAGGCCGGATACTTTACGGTGTGATTGAAGTGTCGGTTGACGTAGTGTATGTCGATTTTCATTGATGAAAGGTCTGCGTAACGGGAATACATAGAAAATATTTATGTAAAGAGAGGCGCTGTCCTCTACAGATTCAAGGGTACTAGAGGTATCCCCGATGGACTGTCAACAAAGTGTTCGGGTACATGTCGAACGTTAAGTTAAATTGTGGGGTTAAACGTCCCAAAACGTGCACAATGCATTACGAGGGTTGCCGCATGGGAGGGAGGCGGGATAATTTTGACTACCTGGAGCTATTTAACATGCATCTAAATTTTAGTACACGGACGCTCTCTCCTATGAAAATGCGTACGTAGTCGAACCTGGAATCGAATCTGCGACCTCCTGCTCAACAGGAGAACGCCATAGCCAATAAGCCACCATGGTGGGTGTATACTTCAAGCGTCAGTGAATGAAACAATGTCACATGTCGATAGACGGGGGGAAAATGTCGCAGTTTCGCCCGAAAGGCGAAACATCGATTGCGATAGCAAATTAGTAGACAACTATACGAACTAAGAATAGTAGTTTTATCGGCCGTATAAACTTGTAAACATTCGCTTACTAACTAAATTAGGAAGCACGGTGTAACGCCGTGAACAGGTAAACATGAACACATCTCGCTCGATGACCGCGGAAACTCGCTGTCAAAACGCTGGAGTGAGGAGGCGCGGCCAGCGAATAGACCTTCGTGCCGTCTCTCGCTTCAACACGAACTAAACGTCGAAAGCACAGCGCATACGAAACCACGAGCACTTGTTGCATTCTGTCCACATCGCAGATAGCCTTTGAGACTAGGCCCGCGCGGATGCGCACTTATTCCACGTGCGGAACCGCACAGTTGAACCGCACAAATCAATTATATGGAACCGCACAGCGACCTCCACGACCACGAGCACGGCAGAAATGCGCTTGGAGTTTCCATATAATTGCTATCTTAATAAAAGCAAAGAGGAAGAAGACAGGCCTTACCTCAGCCTGGCGATAAGCGTAAATATTCGCGGTATATAAATGATCACTGATCTGAGGCACTGATTCTGCATGAACAATATAATTAAAGTTTGCAGATTTCCTATATTAGTTTTGGTATTTCTATCTCTCTTTATATTATGTTTCCTGTAAAGCATTTCGATTCCTGGTGGGATCACTATACCAGAGATGGTTACTAAGATTATTTGTTTTTCAGCAAAATGAGCCATACGTGAGCTTGTGGAAGAAGGATCTTCTTGGCTTAGAAACATTGAAGAAGCTACAAGAATACATGGTGACCAAGCCACTGATGGCCAACGCAGACTTGGTGTATCTTTTATCAGGGTAAAAGGACTCCTTCGTTTTGAAGCATTTGAGAACCTTGCTCAGTACAGTTCTTTAATTTTGAAGTGACTTGCATTTTTGGTTCCTTTCGCCCGTTTTCGTGATTGGTTGTTGAACTTTATCAGGCGATAAAAAAGGCACCGATACATAAGGCGTTCACGTGACTGAATTGTGGGGCGTCGCTTAGACTTCGTGGTATACTGCCGTCCTCTACACATGACACCCCTTTTCCTTGTGGCAGAGGCGGGAGAGGGCTTCGCGGGGGGGATGGCCTCCCACGCCAGCGGTTGCGACGCTGCAGGAAACACTTTTATGACAAATCAGCTTATACGTCATGAATTAAATTAAATTCTGGGGTTTTTACCTGCCAAAATCACGCTTTGGTTATGAGGCATGCTTAGCGTATTAATTTGGACCACCTGAGGTTCTTTAACGCTCACCAAATGCGCGGGCGTTTTTGCATTTCGCCCCCATCGAAATGCGGCCGCCGCAGCCGGGATTCGATCTCACGACCTCGTGCTCAGCAGCGCAACGCTACAGCCGCTAAGCAACCACGGCGGGTTGTGTTATAGTTACCTATACTACCACTGCAGATGTGCTGGTTAATGACTCTATTCTCTGCAGAATTACGCAATGTGACAAAGAGCGTTACTCTATAATTACCTTAACTGTAGCAAATATGCGTCTTCAAGCTCATCATTCCTTTAATTATGTGAATAGCTCTCGAGAAGCGTTCGGCTATTCGCTTACAGTGACAATCATCGTCGATGGTTTCTGTATATATTTTCTTATCGTTCTTTGTTTTATTTTAGCCCATCTCCCTTTCCATCGCTTTTAATTTCCTTCACCGTTTTTACCCCAGCACAGGCTAACCAGCCGGTCTATGCATGCTTAGCCCCCCTGCCCTTCCCTCTCTTCTTTTTCTCCTCTCTCGACTGTATTATGCAGTGAAGTGAATAGCAGTGCGAAGTGCAATGCGATCACGTGCGATCACGTGCGATCAGGTGCGAGTGAAACGATCACGCACGTTCTTTGTGAGTGTTCTCGTTTTAACAAGCAAAGTGTAGCGGTCTGCTCCGCATTAGATCGGCTGGACAGTCGCCTACTCACAGAAATCAAAATTCTTGAACACTGGCGTACCCAGATATTAGCGCGAGCGGCTGTGTAGGCACTGTTGCGTTATATGAAATATGCCCGATTATCCAACAAATTGTGACTCTGTGATGGATGTCTGTGTAGGTGATGCTGATACTGTATGCGACTAGGTGGTGACGTGACAGACTGTGTGGAAGCGAACCTACATTCTTACGTTGTTCATTCATTCATTCATACTTTCGTTCTTTCTTTTTCCTTCATTCATTTTTTGCGTATCTTTCGTGACCCTTTCTTTCTCCCCATGTATAAGATGAGCGACCCTGGTTGACCTCCGTGTCCTTACTTTCGTATCTCTCCCCGCTACGCTGACTTCGGCAGCGCCACGGTGACTGAAACTGCAGCCAATTTAGGTGCTGCATTCGGAGCAGTAATTAGTGGGATGACTATGACATATTCATGAAAAGATTTGCTGCGTCTGAGTATATCACGCACATTCGCAGTTGTTTATGTTATTTAATCATGAAGGTTATTTTATTCTACTGATAAGAATTCGTTAGCCCTACTGAGCAAACAAATGCACAGTATGTCTGCAAGCTTTCTAATCTAATCTGATCACTTCACTGCAGGTACCGGAGCTTCCCTATTTCTCCCCGAAATAATTGCTCAGTTTTCTTCTGCAATGATACAAAGTCTTTGAGTAGTTTGCTCTCTTTTTAAAACAAGACATAAAATGTGCTGTTGGTTTAGGTTATTTCATTGCCATTCGATAATACTAACATGATTTTATAATTTTTTAAGAAGCTAATGTGTCTTTTGCGTGTGTATTTGCAGGCGAGATATGATTAAGTTAGTCAATGGCACCAGGAGTTCCGCAGTTGCAGGTAAGGGCAAAGTGTATGTATTGAAAACATCGGTCACACTATGTCAGTAAGCAGTATCCAATCGTGAACATTCAGAATGGCCACAATTTGATTTCGAATCTGGCTAACTTGATTTCGTTCACTGCACCGACAAGAGTACAAACTATCCTGCTTTTCGCGTTCTTGTCACTATACTCGCGGACAACTTTCTGTGGCAATGAAGGGAAGGCTACGGGCGCGTGGCTGCTGCACATGTGTTACCGCGAAAACTAGTCCGGCAACGTTTGACAGTGCTTTTGGTTGCTCGGCACAGACGTTGAATCGACGCAGCTTCCACGTGCGATGGTGTCGCGTTTGCTCAGACGCGGAGGGGAAAAGCCGCAATATAAGCTAGCTTTTACACTCAGTGGTGTGTTCTGTCTTATTTAATTGTTGCTAATAAGGTGTTTATGTTTTCTCTTCCACAGCCTACAACTAACGCGGGACTCTTTTCAGAAGCGCTCTGACTTGTGCGCGCTTTGCCTCCGTAGCTTTCCCTTCATTGCCACAGAAAGTTGTCCGCGAGTATACGTGAACATGCACGCGATATTTCATAAGAAAAAAAAAGAGAACTTCTAGTGGTTCATATTTATCTGGATGCCTGAATGATTTTGCAATTTTGCGTCTGTGGCACTGAGCTCCTGAGTTCGAGCATTTGTTCACTGCATTTACTTAGTCATCGGCATGTGAAGGAAGTGTAGACAGCGGTTAAACTTACGAATGGCAGCTTAGTGAGTTAATATGAATCTGGTGTGCAATCGAATCATTGTGTCCTTTCAAAATGTACTAATTTTTTTTCAGAGGGGGGGGGGGGGGGGCGGTGCTCACTGCATAGGGAAGTAAAAGGATAGATGCGTAAACGTACCTTCTATCTTGCTCACGAGACCGAAGATAGAGCTTGCCAATATTGAGATGTAGAAGTGGGCCGCTATTTTGTAGCGGTGCCTTCCGCTTGATTCTATGCGAGTATTTATCCACCCCTCATGGCGGTCTGATCCCGATGGTAACGCGGGCGAAGCGTCGCTCTTACCACTGACGAAGTGCGAAGAGCGCGAAAAGACATTAGCATCTGAAAAAGCATCGCTCAACAGTCGCAACCCAAGCGCCAGAAAACCTTGTGAGGGTCCCTCATATGCTGCATCCGCTGTTTTGACATCAATCACATGCGCATTATTTTTTACGAGTCTTATCTCACCTTTCCATTCCCTCTTTCCCGTCCCCCAGAGTAGGGTAGCCAACCAGACGCATTTCTGGTTAACATCCCTGCCTTCTCTTTCTCTCCCCTTTCTCTCATCTTCCTCCTTCTTGTTTATTGTATTTAAGCGGCGTAATCTAGACAATCGGACATCATCACTTGAACTTAGTTCATATGATGGCAACGCTTCAATGACAATAAAAAAATTAGTTGATATTGTTTTAGAAATTGTAATCTAGGCATTTGCCAAACTCTAATGACCGCAGATCGCATAAGGGCAACGATTCACTGAAAATAAACAGCTTACTGTTTTTGCTCCATCGTTCCCACCCGGTGTGGCCTTTCGAATTTACCAGCTGGTTTAAGCGCGTTACATGGTCAGCGAACGCAAAAAAGCCCAAGTTCTCGCTTAGTCATACAAACGTCTCGTATATTCGGATGCTAGCACACCAACGCACATTTATTGTGAGGTAACTGGAGAAAACTAACGTAATAGACTTAGCTTCAAAATGCAAAAAAAAAAAAAAAAAGTTGCAGTGGCTTAGCTCGGCTATGCCAGGATATACGTAGCATTAGCAAAGGTTCAGCTGATTATTCTTAGCTTTCCTGGTTGTCTAGATTGTCAAGGATTAGCTTGATTGTCATGCTTACTGCTGCTCGAATGACACACACGCGGTATACGTATTATGTGGCACATGTATATTTATTTTTGCTCAACGTCACGTTGCTCTCCGTTCTTCTGCGCTGTTGAGCAGCATTTGCGCTCTCCTTCTCCATGGCTATACCACACTGGCAAACTCCAGTCAGTAGCGCAGCGGCTCCAGCGCAGTGTCAGACGGTGACTGCACAGCGAGCGCGCGCCGGCGCCAGTGCGTCTACCACGGCTACGACGTCACTCCTCTGGAATGCGCAGACCGGCGGCGGTGAGTCGCGCGCGGCGGAGTGCGCGAGAGGTGCCGGCTCCGGTGGTTCCGGTGCGCAAGCCGTGTGACATCACTGATCCTTGCGCATGCGCAGCACGGCTCTTGATGTGCCGCGCGAAACGGGCTTGGCTAGGCCAGTGTAGCTAACGCTACAAAAGAAAGAAAAGCGCTGGCTCTCCCGTAAATGAGAGTAGATGTAAGCATGAAATGGCTATCATATAACCTCTTTTGCGACCTGTGGGGCCGCCGCCTTCAACCGCGTTTTTCTAGCAACAGTCCAACGCGCTCAGCGTCTGCCGCCACTTTTTCTTCTTGTCGCATCGAAGTGGTCGGCTGCAAATGTGCGGCCTCAGGTCTCCTGTATCTGCCTTTTAACGTTGCTATTGGAAATAGCAAATAAAACTTCAGCGTACTAGAAGTTACGGCTTGCTTGAGTGATATTAGACAGTTTTAGTTTAGCGTTTGCAAGCAAACGTAAACGCATTACGTACGTAAAGAAATAGAGTCGTCATCGCTGCGCATGTTCTGAACGTTATTCGGTTTCTGTGGTTTACGTGCGCTATGATAACGTACGTTATTTGGCGAGTTTAACGTTCGTAATGTTTACGGATGCTAACAAATAATGTCGAACTTGACGGCATCCATGGCTCCCGCTTCAGCATGAATTTTCGTGATGGTTGCGCTCTCACTCGCGTAGATCGCCAGTAGCTATAGAAATGAGCATTCGCTTTCTCTAAACTCACCTGAAACGTTAGTTTTGAGCTCATAGCGCGTCCAATTTATGAGATATTTGGAGGTTCCGGCGCCCGTAGGCGTAACGAGACACGTCCGCATAACAACCGGATGGTTGCTAATGGATTGTCTTGGCTTGAATGCGTTTGGCACGAGGCACCAGACGGCGCCCTGTTTTATAACGTCTTCCTTACGTTTGACTTCCTGTGCGCTAAACTAAAAGTCTTGAAAGGACGCTAACGTCCCGCAAAGGCGCTTACGTTTAACCTACGTAAGGCGACAAACGCTATTCTAAAACTGTCTACTACGAAGAAACATTAGGAAGAACTCGGAAGCAATATCTTTTGTAACTTGTTTAGAGAGTAACTAGTGTATGTAATGCGGCCCTGTGCAAAGGGTTAGGGGCCAGAGACCGCATTTTCTTAAGTTTTGACTGGTTGCCCGGATTATTTCGCTTTGTTCTCGCAATTTGACGCAACATTGCAGACCAATCCCGGCAGCCAAATAGAGCAATGTACCCCAGAGTACGCAAACTACGGGTGATAATATGGGGTCATCTTGAAGAACAGCTGTTCAAACTCGGTGAATCCGAGTTTATTCGCCGCTGGTCTACGCGGTACCTAACCGTCTCTCGAGGCAAAGTTTTCCTATACAGCCAGAATACTGCCAAATTCTGTTTGCCCGAGTAGAGACTCTGTACTTGTGTGTGCCTCGGGTGACATTCATGAATTCGAGGGTGAAATTTATGCTTTTGGATGTACACTGTCATAGTGGTTTTTGATGTGTGGCAAAGCCAGTGTCATGCAGACACCATTTACTATTTTGTTTGCTCATCTGTTTTGTTTACATCAAGTACGATGTATTGCATGTGCGATACGTTATATTGTACATTACGTTCATACCACAGTTGCGCGCGTGCCTACGGGTGAATAAATTTCCTTGTCAACTTGCCGGCATGTTCTCGTTTTGAGTGCCCGGATAAAAACTCTGGCTTCTGGCTCAAGGTCACTTGAAGGTCGTCGACAACGGGAGCTAAAAGCATTTCATGTTTAAAAGAGAACAGAAAACTAACATTCACATATATTATCACGTAAATAATGAAAAGTGCAACATGAATCACTTTTAGGCAATTGTATGCCTTAGGCAATTAAGGCCTTAGGCAATTAAGATGGAGTACTCATAAAAAGTGAATGAAATTAAGACCAAAAGAAAAAAAATGGGAGAGTTGGTACGGAAGAAGAGACAGGACACAGCGCTACTTGCAACTGAAACCTTATTCGAAAAGTTAGAGACTATATACACCCGACTAGCTCATACGTCATCAAACGTCATCAAAACAAGCAGGTAAAAAACAAAGAATATTATTCGGTGTAAGCACGCCAAAAAACTGCCACGTGTTAAATCGCATCAAGAAAAGCCACTTCAGTATCGTTATCAGTATCAGCACTATTATCAAAAATTAAGACAGTGAACTGAAGGAAAGAGAGACATTTGCTATGTATTCAGCTGAACTGTTGAATAAAGGAAACGGAAATTATAGCGGTAGAAAAAATCAACTTGCCCGCTCCTAAGTTCCCGTACTACGCGACACCTGCTCTTGGAACGACGCTGCACATACGACGCCGTGGTCACGATTGGCGCTCGCTAACACTATCAGGCTACATAAGGCTTAGTACACACGCCAAAATACCGGAGAAGCGGGGGAAGCCACCGCCATATATAGCTCATTTAGTGGAAAATCGTACGCGTCAAGTCGAGGTTGCGAGTCCGGCTTTCACCGGCGGCAACTTGTGTTAACCCGAACATGTATTCGATAACTATGCAAGGCTCTGTGTTTCTTAGAGTGCAGCTCTTAGGCGTCCCTTCCTCCGGTGAGCGTCGGCGCCGTGCCACGGCGTCCCTCGTAACCCAGCGAACGAACCCAGCGAAGGATGAAAGAGCGAACGCGGACTGAAAGATGGCGATTGCGATGAGAGAACGGGAAGGAAAGCGAAAGATGAGTGTATGGCAAAAGTGTGAGAAGAAAAGCATAGTGTCGCACAAGACAGACTCTGCGGCAACGATGGCTACGAGATGGCGCCAAAGTAGCGCGCGTCGTCTATGTATGGAAACAAAGCGCTACATTAGCTGAGGTCTGTCGGCGGGGCCGCTGGGAATCGAGCCAACGCGTCACCCACGCGCTGCCTCTCGCGATCTCCCGATTAGAGAGGCAGTCGCGCCACACCTCGCTCCGTTTTCAAGGTGCCGCACGAGACAGATTGTCCACGCCAGCCAATATATCGCGAAATGAAAACACGTATAGAGCTGCGCTGAAATTTCGCATTAGGGAGTATCGCAATCGGCGGTGAATTTTTTTTTGTGAGGAAAATGCAAGCAATTAGCCGTAATACGAAGCCAGTTACGCGAATTTAATTACGGTGTGCAGAAATTGAATATGCGGCCTAGCATACTACGCTGCTTGAAAAACGAGGTGTGCGTCTTCACGCAGGCATGGCCTTCACGGGCAAGGCCTGCAGGACCCACAAGGTTGGAGCAGGAGAGGACAAGCCCGGAATGTTTACGGGAGTGCAGTACACTGCGCACGAGATGGCACATCTGTGAGTAAATATATAGCCAGCAGTGAAGGAAACCAAAGCCATTATGAGTGAACTGCTGCGGGTCGTTGCTACGGAAAAGTTTAAATGGAAACCAACGCAGCTGTGGCAGCAAGAAATGTAATTGTTTAGAGCTAGACGGATTACGTTTTACGTCTTCAACGGGCGCGTGAATAGTTATTTCTTTCGTTTCTTATTGTATTATTTGTTTCAATTGAATATGAAGCCGCGTAGGCCAACATTTGAAAACAATACAAACAAGATCCACAGAATGTCAAAAATTTCAATAAATTTCAAGCTTAACCGAGGAAAAGTTGGAAAGTTCGTGATGTCGGTGGTGGGAAGAGGTATATTGAATTGGAAATTCAATATAAACACAAAGCGAGAACCTATTCCTGAAGAGTAATGCAAATTTAACCATAAGCCACAATCTGAGTAAATACATTTGAAGGACGTAGCTTTTATTGTTTAGGGTTGCGTGCTGATACGGTCTGTAGTGTTGTTGAGGTGCCACTAAAGGGTTTTATACCCTGAAACCTGTGACAGGGTTCAGTAAAAGTCTACAACCAACTATTCAGGAGCTTCTTCCTGTCATTTTTGTAAGGTATTCTAATGCATGCATTCTGACGCCGTTTTTTAGGGATGAGGAAGGTGCTCGCTAGGCGTCGGTATTACCTGCAGGAGTACTTAGTAATGGGCATTGGGCCGCGAATAATAGGAGACTTGACTGGGAGTGTCGCACATGCGACGCTGCTTTTTTAGTAAGGGCTTAGTAGTAGGTGAGGATAACAGTATTAATAGCAATAATGAGCCGCCATGTCGGGACGCTCTTAGACTCGTTCCACGGGAGTTACACTTAGTAGAACATATATGCAGGTATGTTCCACTTAGTGAAACTTACGCGGAACGACAGTAGGAGTGATATACCATGGCCACTGGATATACAGCATAATATAACAAGGAAATAAGATCGGCCGAAGGAAGTGCTGACACTCAAGGACATTCGTTCCCCATAAGTTCCAGTTATTAAGTGAAACATTATTGCAAATATTTTCCACTTACTAAAGGGCACTCTATGTGGAACAAGATTAGGACTACCATTCGTTTAATACTCGCAATTTCGTTTCACATTAGCTCCATAAGGTAGAATGTAATTTGCAAATATAGTTCCAATTAGTGTAGCCTATGCGGAACGAGATTTGTAACGAACACAAAACTGCTTGCGCAAGAGGAAAACCACTTCTTCACTGTTGTATTCGAGAAACGAAGTCCTTTACTGTAAGCCCGAATTCGGCTTTAAATATCCATGTTTTACAGGCTTGGCTCTGATCATGATGGTTATACCACCTCCAAGAACTGCAAGGCATCGGACGGCTACCTGATGAGCCCCCAGGCAGGAGGGCCGCGCTCCTTCATGTTCTCAAAGTGCAGCAAGAGCGCCATAAAAACATTTCTGAAGTAAGTTATCTGTATGCGTCTGCGTTTTCGCTTTGTATTTGCTCAATGTTCGGTACACATTTATTCGTTTTTAATACGTAGCAATATAGTGGTGGGCCAGTCGAAAAATTTCATGTGAAGCCAGACAATCCCTTTCCCAATACAGGGCGAGATTGGGCAGTTTAAGCCCATTGTGTAAGCGGTTGATAGCTGCCACCCGGAGTACACTGACACGCGACCTAATGTCCGCGATAACAATAGGCGCGCCGGCGCAACACATTCTACGAGCTGGTGCACTTTCCGTCGCTCTCCATATACCATACGTAGAAAGGGGGCGTAAACCCTAGGACAGAAATGCCTAAGCCTATACTAAAAGGGAGATAACAAGTAGTATATGGGACGCTCTTGTAATTACACCCGACCAGTGAGGATGGAAGGTGACTAAAGGGGATACAATAGGATAGGATGCGTCACTCGTGCATTAATTACGAGACGAATGCGCAGCCGTCCGCCCTCCGCTGTCTATGACGGCATTAATGAGTTGGTTATGCCGCGCCTGGCGTCGCGCAAACAAATTAAGCGCGACCTCCTCGAATGGGAACTGTCGAAGATATGCGTAGCATTATATGCGGGCGCGGCGTGATGCGGAAGGTATATGTTCGCCAATGTAAATATGGGCATCTCTCGGCTCGTACTCCTCACTCATATATAAATAAATAACACCTACTACGTCACCCCCCCCCTCGCTCTCACACACACAACATTACCACGCATAATACAGTACACACCCCGCCGATAGCCATATAATGCTACGCATATCTTGGAAATTACCCATTCAGGAAGGTGCGCCTAATTTTTATTTCCCCCCGGAAGTTCGTTTTTTTTTTCGATGAGTATGTTTTCCCGATGAACTTCCGCCGCATTTTTTCAGTGAATAATTTAGTGCGCTGAGCTTACTGTCCTATTTTAAAAGCTGAATAACTCGTCGACTTGTTGGAATTAAAACGCATTGTATACGTGAAAATCATGTTCTTGAGCACTGTAGCTGCATTCAATACACAGAATGAAATGTTTGTGAAAAACAGTCTTCAACAAGTGTACACGCCACATGGCGATGGATGCAGGTGTTGAGGGTCAGTGCATCAAATAATCAAACATAGATCAAATAAGACTTTATTATAAACATTATGCGGGTACTGGGTTCCAAGAAAAATGAACAGGTACATGTGATTAGGCCTTACAAGCCATTGCGCAAAAAATAACAAAAAAAATAGCGTAGCTTGCACTGGAGGCACAATGCTAAAGAGAGCGGAACTGATGGGCACCTAGCTAGTCCTGGCTTTTGGGCTAGGCTAAGCACTATAAAAGTCATCCCCCCAGAGTTTGGAATTGCTACGAAGGAAAATGTACATCAGAAGAAAGACTGATACACTGATAAGACGGCAAAATAACTACAAATCTGAGTGTTCGCCTTCGGTGCCCAAGCTCCGGAGCCGTTACACTGCGGAGGCGAAGACAGGCAAGTGGGACACGAAGCTCTTGCGTATGAACGGCTCTTTTATTAACGTTAGAACAACTAGACCATAGCAAATTAGCGTCGGAAATGTACAGTGCCCAGCGATTGAAGCGCTGGCAGCGCGCGGCTGCCGCCGTTTTTTTTTTTTCGTTTTTTTTTTCGCGCCACAGGTGAGCGCCGTGGGACCAAATGCAGTCATAATGCGTTACTAAGGTTCTGGCTTTCACTCTACACCACAATGCATCAGTTTGGCGCCCCCAGCGCTTACAGTCAATGCAAAAAGCGCTGGCGACCATGCGATTCGAGTATCGCGTTATTGCCGAGCACTGTATGCGCTGTTGCCTACAAACCGCACATATACAGACTTTCCGCCTGAAAAACGCGATGCCGCGATGAACAACGATTGAATTTAATGGCCTAACCAGTTTCAGTCATGTTTCAGTAACTGTTGGTGCACCCAAAAACGCAACATGTTTGATCAGACTTGGTTTCAAGGCAGCACCTGCTGCGCGCGGCCCGGCGGCCACATGCCATAGTCCTGGCTTTTGGGCTAGGCTAAGCACTATACAAAGTCATCCCCAGCCTTTTCCGGAATTTATCGCGAAGCGCGGCCTCTTCTTCGGGAGTACGAACTATCTTTGGGCGTCCCATGGCTTCTACTGATCGAGCGCCGCCGTGCACACGCTTACATAGCTGTTGCCTCAAGGTCAGCGCCTGCGCAGATCCAATTGTTATCACGGCGCTTGCGCAGATCTCAGCGCGGCGGCGGAAACCGGTTGCGCGCAGTGTCTCCGAGCTGCTGCCGACGCCGCCCGCGTTTCCCCGGCGCGAACGCGTTTCCCGCGTTCGCTGTCGGCGCATGCGCAGTACACAGGCGGTAGGTCGCGCCAGGTGTTCTAGCTAAAGTCTCTATATAAGAAAAGTACCGCCATCCTTTGATCAACGCCACTTCTCTCTTTCCTGTATCTCCGATTGGACCATGATAGTGCGCGCTTTCACTGTTTTATTATTTTTTTTTCGCCTTAGAGCCATGTTGAAAGTCCTTTGCGCAGCCGCAGTCACCAGCGGCGGCTAGCTGGCTTTCTGTGAGACACCATACTTTTTACAGCTAGCTTAAACAGCTTCACTGTTAAAAAAGGGTAACAAATATTAATAAAGCGCTTAAGAAGCAAGAATTGACTGTCGGACTTAGTAGTTCATGATTAGATGATTTTGGATCTTGCACTGTCGGCAGTGGAAATGTAACCGTGTTTTCCCAGTGTCAAACGCTGTTCAAATGCCCAGATAAAACCAACAAGAGCCCCATTAAAATCCTTTGATATTGAGCGCTCAAAAGGTAAATGCGTCAGTTCTTTGAACGTATGCCAGGATGAAAATAGCACAAGATGCCTTTCTGTCTTTCCAGTTTTTTTCGTAGCTGTCTTACATCGTTCGTCTTGTTCTTTGTGTATAACTGAAATGCAAGACGTGTGGTTAAAGACATTAGTCAGCGCCATGTCTGTGTTCTCCGTGTTTCGTCCCGTCTAGCTTATAGTGATGTTTTCATTAAAGAAGGCTTAAACAGAACCTAATCTGGAAATTAGGTCTATATACCGCCGTGCATGTGTGCCTCAACCACCTTAACTATTTCATAACTGGGTATGCAGCCTGACGCGAGGCTGCCTGCATCGGAATGTGTGCAGGTTACAGCTGCGACCCGCGATGGCCGTGGTGAATTGCTCTGGTAAATTTGGCTTTCGCAGATACATTTCTTCTGAAACCGAATTTCGCGAAAAAAAAAGGAAAACAGCCTGCCGCATAAAATAATTTTCTTTTTCGGTGTAAACAGAAAACACTGAATCATATAGTATCTCATACTGTATTTGAAGATAAATATATGTGCTTTGGAAGACAATTCTCTACAGCCTTGTGAGCAAACGTAAGTTGTTACCGTAAATTATATATATATATATATATATATATATATATATATATATATATTCGCTTGAACTGACGCAGTGACTACGTATGACTTGTTCTTCGTAGGTTTTTCAGTGATTTATTTGATCCACCTCGCTAACTATGCTCAGATTACCAAGTTCTGCGTGTCTCTTGACAAACACGAATCAGAATCCACAAGTAACCATACTGCCTGACCAAGCACTGAAACTGCCTGGAGACATCATGAATGGGACGCAGTACTGCAAGAAGTATTTACCTGCGTACCCGAATGCCTCCTATGCTGAGGTGAGACGTTTCAATTGCGTCGACATATTTCTATCGTCTAGAATAAAATTGCGAAGTGTGTACATGGAGAATGACTCACGTTTACCTTTTCTTGTAAATGATTTCAGTTTTTTGAATAACGTACGCCTGATTGCTTTAATGCGAGAGAAGGCCTTTTTTACCTTCTAGTTTTCTTCATGATTAAAGGGAGTATCTGTAAAATACTTAGCTCTGTAAAACCATGAATTCTGTTTCCTCCTTCAAACATAGAATATGCGCACTACTCGTGATGCTGCAAAAAAGCGGCGATTTGAGGGGGAGTGGAGGGAAACGCCTAAATGAGGAAGTAAGACAAAGAAAAGTGCAAATCTTACAAATAATATTAAAACAGAACGTACGATTTACAAAAGCTCTGCAAATTTGGGAATATTATTATTATTTAGAAAACAGTCCATTATTTTGAGAAGGAAATCAATATAGCATTATTTTTCTCTCGCGGATATAGTCTGAAATAGCCAAGCAAGCATTCTTGTGGCTTAAGCCAAATGCAGAGTCCCCGAAAGTGTTTAAATTACGCGGATTTACCGACTCTGTTTCGGGAGATATCGTAGGCGGGGACTGGGTGGACGACACGAAGCTTTAGCTGCAGTTTCAGAGAAGATGCAAAAAGCGCTTTCGGAGCTGATTAAGCCATGCCCAAACGGCGCGAGCAGCGTATATAGTGCTTGCTCCAAAAGCGGGGTTAAATATGTATTCGAAGCTATCCAAACTTTCCGCTCACGAATTGAATCAGGAGTAGGGTGTTTTGGCCTTCTTTCCTTATTTGGTACATATTTTGAAGCAGCGGCTTGTCACGTTTCTGACTGAGTAAGGTTCCTCGGTGCGGTCGTGCACTATCTGATTATTTTCTGCCTAATCGCTCGCGGGTGTGCTCAGTCCCGTGATATTTGTTCTTGCGGCGCACAAGGCTTGAAACTTAGCTGTTCTGCACATTGTAATACCTTGTAGCAAATATATATTACAGCTAGTAACTCGCTTACTCTTGTGGACCGTCGCGAAACAATCAGCTTCGACCATTCGTGCATCATAGGTGTAGTCCGTCATTTATTGTGCGTATACAGTGCGCATATATTCAAGTGTGCGCCCATTCACTTATTCTTAATACGTCAGCGATAGAATGGGCGTAAGTTTTCCTGCCATTTGGGACAAATGCGTATATATAACGTGCGCGAAACTTACTATGACAGGAAGCGGTGCTACTCCCTTTGTCATTGTTTAACGAGTGGTACTCAACCTTGCCGACGTTCTGGGGATGAAGCCCTTTCTTTGAAGGTTAGCGATACAAGGCTGGCGGATGAGCAAATTTGTGTATCCTCGAGGAAAGCCGTACATCTCCAAGTGCCGGAAACGTGTACGGACAGTTGCAGCAACGGCCCGCGAATTTGGCCCCACATATTCATTCCATTCCTTGATATGCCAGTCACTATTTTTGCAGCCAACTACTGCGCACGTCTTCAATCCACAGGATTCAAACCAGCATGAATGGAGCACAATGCGTTAGCGAAGACTCAGTTGCATTTCCGACAGCTGATCGCATAGAGGCAAGGTACAACTGCTAATGGTTTAGTATTCGTGCGCGGTCGCTGAGGCGACGTATGGCGCGCCGCCGTAAGCGCCATCTCGTTTCTCTGGAATAAACTGCTCCACGAAAAGGGTCAATAAAGGCGCCAAGTACATTCTTGATATTGGCCGAAGACGTCTTAAATCGAAACCGTGTTACAAAATTATTTCTTTAAATCGTGAAAGAAATACACAGTTTTCAATGGAACTAAGATCGGGAAATGAAAACAGTTCGTTACATCGTAAATTTCGTAAAATCGAGGTTTGTTATATCGAGGTTTGACTGTATTCGCTTTACCGAGAGAGAGAGAGAGAGAGAGAGAGAGAGAGAGAAAAGTCATAAGGGAAAGGCAGGGAGGTTAACCAGGCTGAGCCCGGTAGGCTACCCTGCACTGGGGAAGGGGGAGAAGGAATTGAAAGAGGAGTAGGAAGAGAGAAGTTCGCACCTTGCACATTTACACAGTCAAGCGTTTATCGCTGAGTTTCGTCACACGTGGTCATACAGGCCAGTGTGCCCCCCAAAAAACGAAGCAGCGCCTTTGTAGCACTGCACATAGTAGGCGCACGAGGCCACGGGCCCAAGATCTTCTCCTTCGTAAAAGGCCTGTCGTCCAAGTGCCCCAAAGCAGTCCGAAGGGCACTCCTCTCACCTTCGTATCTGGGGCAGTCACATAAGAGATGTCTGATGGTTTCCTCAACACCACATGTGCGGCAGTTGGCACTGTCCGCCATTCCCATTAGGAATGAATAGGAGTTTGCAAAAGAAACCCATATTCGCAGGCGGCACAGTAATGTTTCTTCTCGTCGGTTAAAACCCGCTAAAAGTTGCAATTGCAACTGTGGGTCCATGGCTATATTCTGTAACTCAAAGGCAGCCCTACAGTCACTCTTATCAGCTCTGCGCCGCAACCCACATGAACAATTGGTAGCAGAGATACGATTACGCTACCATCAAGCTGTGGACAGAGGCCACGACATTGTTTTTCAGTGGCTACCTGGGCACTGGAACATCACTGGCAGTGAATGTGCCGACAAAGTTGCCCGTGAGGCACATGAAGAATGGGAAAGATGCTCAATACCATTCTCAAGAACGGATTCAGCGCGGCACATCAGCAGTCTTGCCCATATTATAACTCTGAGAAAATGGAATGTGCATGGAATGTGAACCCAAGTGCATCAAATGCATCGTTTTTGCATGCCGACCTCGAAGGATGTCCAAAGACTAGAGCATTGCGTGAAAGTATACTTCATTGGATGCTGGTTTTTAATGTACCTTCGCAAACGTTTGTTGCATTGCACATATCTACATTTCAGTTTCGAGCTAAAAGTACCATCTCTTTCGCTACAGCGGGATTCTGACCTGCTTCAATGCAAGTTCCGGTGCCGGTTGAAGTCAGAAGGAGGATTGTCATATTACACGGTCCAAGAAGCACTCGATGGGACCCCTTGCAACAAATCTAATTCAAAAATGGTAACAACCTATTAGCTTTTCATTTTTAATGCATGTACTTTCATGGACCATAGAACACGTAGCATCTAGTTTACTGGGAAAACGCAACGTCCGTTTTTTTCTAATTTTATCACCACCTATCAATGTGACAATCAACGTAGTTTAGTGAACCTATTGAAAGATAACGGCATTTCTCAGTTTTCACTAGTCATCCTTCTCTTTGCATCAACCTCGGCCAATCCGATTCTCCGTGACTCATCATCTACAAGAATATCAGCCCCCTAAGATATCCACCCTACAAACAAAGGAAGCACAGAACAATTATTTTTGGGATGCCATATTTACGCCATTACCCTGCATTAAACTGCTACATGTGCTCGCGGATAAGGGTACGAAGCTCACCACCAGGCAGGTAATTGATTGAGATTATCTACTCGGCGAAATTGACGACGACGACACGGCAAATCTCAGGGAAGTAAGCTAAAAAAAGTTTCGCTTTGGAAGTTCTCAAAAATGGAGTCGAATGTGTGAGAAGCACATACTCCCGCAACAAGCAGTTGCCATCACTTCCTTCGTTCTGTGAACGACGCAAAGCCGAGCGAGTTGGTAAATATTCATGGTTTAAAGATCTCGGTGCTTAAAACACAAACATAAGGAAACGTTCGTGTTCTGTGTTAACTTCGCTCTAAGAGTGTCCACACCGTTAAGCCTGGTGGGTGGAAGACGATATTTCTCATGGAGAAAGATCTTTGGACCGCGGCCATGCACGGACCAACTTACAGAAAGGCACAATAGCACTGCAGCAGTGCCTAAACGACCGTCTGTGAGGCATCGCCGAGAGTACCGGTTCGTGCGTGACTATATGGCATGTATTATCCCTGGTGTCTTCCCTTCCTCTCTTTATCTTTTCCTTATCTACGCTCCCATCCAGCATTTATAGATTGACTAAGCGGCTCAGTTAAACCTCGGTAACACTCCCTACCTTTCATACGCACCCCCCCCCCCCCCCCCCCCTTCCCCTGTTTTTTTTTTTTTTCTCACTTATCCAGTCTGATTTTTTACCGGTTGTCTCGTCTGAGCATAAAAGTCTGTAATTTATTTGGTAGACGTAACTTCTTTGGTAACTGCACTGTCGCTAACAACTTCGCTGACAAGGCTGCCTGACCTGCCCCACTTAGGCACCCGGACTCCTCCAATAAATATAGCAATGCTGGGTACAGGAAGAAAATTTAGTTTGCTTTCTCGCACTACACAAGTTTTGAGGATAAGAATCAAAAGGTGGGGGAGTTGGCACGCTTTTGGAAAATTAATGTGAGCGCACAAAGGACGGATGACTGATTATATTTTGTGTGTTATAGCCCTCAGCGCCAGTGTTTTGCCTTTCACCACCCTTCCTCCTTGTGCGATGCCTGTTAGCTTCCCAAAAATATTTCTTTATTTTCTACGAGCGCCTATACTTGTCGGCTGCGCGCTCCTCTAGTATATAGCTGAAAGGGCCAACTATAGCTTCCCCAGCTGCGATGCGATATCACTTTACCGGGGCTCGCGTTAGCAAATGCCTTTTTAAATCGGAATGGCCGATATACCAATATGCGGATCTTGCGGACGTCAAAAAATCGAACTTTTTGTGTACTTTTCCTCGATGTGATGTACAGCGCATCTATCTTCAGACAGCGTTATCGTGGTACTGGCTGATCTCCATAAGGTTTTCTTAAACGAGATTTCTGAAACCACGGCAGCCATGCGTCGCTGGCACAAAGGAATCTGCGCGCTGCTAAATTTTTCGAAATCAGCTGGTCTGAGAGACCATTTGTAGTCTTGCTGTGGGCACCCTTTTAAGTGAGCGCAGTGATCACTGCATCCCAATTTTCTCCCTTTCCCTTAGCCTCAGTGTAAAGCGGAAAACCGGGTGCTACAAACCTTTCCTGTACTTGCTTTATCTCTGTTCATAATATACAAGTGTTCCGTACTCAACTTCTTTAGAGCTCGATTTCCAAGAGATTTTCAAGAGCTCGATTTCCGAACGCACACCGCTCAGGAAATCGGGTGCTCACCATTATATTGTTGTCTGGTTCTTATTGTTTTCATGTTTTTTTTTTCAGAAATGCAAGGAAAGCGTTTGTATGGAAAGTTGATGGTGGCCAGACATAAAAAAAATATCCAGTGCCAGAAACTATTCCAGTTGCAGTTTATGGTTAAAAGAAACTGCACTCAAGTGATACAGTACAAATAAAGAGACGTTCTCGTTTCGCCAAACAGGTGGGTTCTTGCTTCAGCTGTTCTCTCTTTACGACATGTCGAAAAGGTTGGAGAAAGGAGTCAACGAACTCTTTGAATAGGAATATTGCAGTTGGCCCCGAGGTCGTTTCACTTTAATGCTTTTAGGTATGAGATCACCTTGAAGACAAGCTTCGATAGAAATTGCGGTAAGCTTGTTTCGGCACCTGTTGATTTCTAACCTGCGATTGGTTTAGGCCCCATTCATCTCCACTTAAATAACGGGCCAAAGAGTCCCCACGGCACCTACTCTGCTGCTAGGCAACATTGTTTTAATGCAAACCATTCTTTGCCTTATTCCAGGCACTTCGCTGTAGGTATGTATGTATGTAGGTATTTCCCGGTCTCGCTACACTTCATAGGTCTGTAATAAAAAGAAAATACATGACTGACAGTGGAATCTAATCTCTGCCTTCGAGCACAGCAACCCAATGCTCTAACCCCTAGGATATTTTTTTTCTTCATTGTCTTTTTGACAGAACGAATTCAATAACAAAATATTGAAATACATCCGCCTTTCAGTGGCTGATACGAATTAAAACTTCCTGAGCACTACCAAATCATCAAACCGGGCGGTCCACTTTGGCGGATCGGGTTGCATTCTGAGCGCCTCTCGAACACGAACAGCAGTCTGAATGAAATTGCCACGTACAGAGCAGACATTGCTTCGGCACGATAACCTTGTATGCGGGTCTTCCACAAGCTCTGTAGAGCCAGGAGCATGATTGAATCTTAAAGGCCACCGCCTGTGTTATGAACCGGCAAGAATCGTATATCGCGTGCGTCCAGTGGCAACATCGGCCACGATCGCACGCATAGTCCTCTCGTGCCAAAGACGACTAGCTTTTTGAGGCGTCTGGAGCGTGCGGTAAGTGCAAGTTTGTTATTTTCTCGTGACAGCTCGCGCTTTGGGACGCTGTGTTAAAGTGCTTCGTTACGACGTTAAGCTACATTCCTTCCCCAGTGCAGGGTAGGAAACTGGAGATCTATCTTCCGGTTAACTTCCATGCCTTTCGCATCTCATTTATTTCTCTCTCTCTCCCCAGAATATTTTCAGACGCGAGAAATTGGCAGTCACTAAGCATACACCAAACAGGGTAAAGGCGGAAGCCTGCGCACTCAGGCGACATTCATTAAATTACTTGACATTCTCATTCGAATGCGTTGCTACTTATTACTTCTTTTTTCAGACTAAAGCTCGCGCGTTTCAGTGCCTTAATTGACGCTACCTTAATTAACTGTGCCTTAATTAACATCGCCCTAATTAACACAAAAGACACCGGGTACGACTCCCACCAAAGTTTCTGGGTTCAAGTGCTTTAGTTACCTATATATTAATTAACTGTGCCTTAATTAAGTTCACCTTAACGCCAAAGGTGGTGGCTTCGACACCCACATAGGCTCGAGGGTTCGACTACTACCGAAGGTTGTGGATTCCAGTGCCTGAATTAACGCATCCTCTTTAACATGGTGAGAGAGAGAGAGAGAGAGAGAATAAACTTTAATAAAAAGAGCACGTCAGCGTAGGTAGCTCCCCCGCTCTGCAGTGGGTGGTCCCCTCAGTCCAGGAGTCCAGCGGCCTTAGCTGCCCTTCTCGCTCGGTTGACCAGGTTGAGCTGGTCCGTCGAGTCGGAGCTGGACAGCGCTGCCTCCCATTGCCGTGTGGTGGGGTATGTTATGGGTGTATTAACATGGTGACGATGGTGACCCACGCGCCATCAAAATTGATGCGTTAGCGTTGCTTCCTTGACCCGCAAACCATCGCAATTGTTGCGTGAGAATTTGCTTATAGGTAAGACACGATGTCGGGTTGGTGTAGTAAGTGAATTACTACACCGAATCGTCATCGTGCACGATTTCACGAACGCGAGGTGTGCTTGTATAAACACACAGCCAATAAAATTGTATAGAAGTGAATGAAAAGCCGTGTCATTCGACCCGAACATCGCCGACTATGGTGTCCCTAACGAAAGTATCGGGATAGCGGAAACAGGCTTTCCCGACCGGCTGTTTCCCGACATAAACAGGGCAATCACATAAAACCAATACTTTCACGAACGAAATCTTTCAAGCGCTCATTTTCCCCCTAGAGAAATCACTGATTGAAAGACACTATAGCCAAGAGTTTTGATTGGTTCCAAGCCCTTGTTTCGTGTATTTTGTTAACTCTCTTACAAGTCGTGTTCTCTGTGTATTTCCGTATTTCCGCACGAATGGTTTTTATTTTCTTTGTATTTTGTATGTTTATCTGTGGTCATACTTTATTTATGTATTGATTTGCATATATCTTACTTTTTAATGCACAATAAATAAATAAATAAATAAATAAATAAATAAATAAATAAATAAATAAATAAATAAATAAATAAATAAATAAATAAATAAATAAGTAAGTAAGTAAGTAAGTAAGTAAATAAATAAATAAATAAATAGATAAATAAATAAATAAATCTTGTAGTCATCTGCTAATATAATATGAACAGGTTTACGATTGATGGATTACACCTACTATGCCTGAATGAGCTCTCTCAAACACGACCACTCCCGCTCAGGTCGACAAACGTACTGCCGAGCCATGCTTCTCTGAACTCCGAGCGAGAGGCTAAATTTAGCTTAGAAGAAGTATTCAAGCTCTTAGAATGGGAAGGCTTAGGAGTGAGGATCAACGGCGAATATCTCATCAACTTTCGGTTTGCAGATGACATTGTCCCATTCAGCAACAATGGGGACGAATTACAGCAAATGATTGAGGACCTTAACTGAGAAAGTGTACCAGTGGGATTGAAGATTAATATGCAGAAGACAAACCTAATGTTCAATAGCCTGGCAAGGGAACAAGAATTCAGAATCGCCAGTCAGCCTCTAGAATCTGTAAAGAAGCACGTTTATCTAGGTCAATTAATTACGACATAAAATGTCATAGGGTCCGCTAGCTTGCCTAGGTGCTGGCCTGCGACAGTCCTCGATGAAGGTAAATAAACAAAAATTGTTCCTTCACGTGTCTTTCTCAAAAAGAAAGTGTTATAAGCCTTACATGTGTGCAGTGTTTTGCGGAAATTTCACGCTTGCTTGGCTATGGCTCTCCTGCGTTCGACATGGAGGGTCCAGAAATGGTGTGAAGAGACTCGGGTATGCAACACAGAGGGATATCCAACCCTTTTGAGCACGGCAGAATGTGTCCGTCTTCCTAGGGAGTGCAAAAGCAGGAGCCCCAACTTCTTTATGAGTCCGGCATGCAGGAGAGGCGCAGGGCTCTTTCGGGCGTCACTGTTAGTCGGGTCACTTTTTTTCACCCTATAGTGCCCAAACATCCTTTGCCGAACGAATGGATCCACTACGAATAGGGAGCGAGCACACGTGCCAACCTAGACCGTAAGACCCCCACCATATGCTAAGACCCCCACCATATAGTTAGACATGCAAGCTTTCTATTGCGTGAATGAATGTAACTTGTGTACTTGGTTACATCATTTCTGTATACTAGTGACCATACACCTTCTGCAGCACGCACAAGGCTTTTGAAGTACTCCATTGCAGCTGCGTTCTTTATACAGCCTACCCGAATATTTTTCTCGGATCGCTAATTATTTGCTCCACACTGAACTGTAGTCATAACTCCTTTCTTTTAAATGCAACAAATCTACTCAAGATGGTTTCTGGGAATGCCGAGCGACAAAATTTCTTCGTTCGCCTGTATTTTGAGATCCTATGCCGGGGCTTCCTCAACATCTGGGCGGGCGCTTTTCGCTTATGCTCCCGTAGCCCATGTAACGTCGTGAGATGTCGCCTTTTACAGTGATTGATAGCGAACACAAAACACTTAAAACGAAACATTGAACCTAGCTCCACACGTTTTTTATTAACACTCCGACAAAACCAATGCGCAAGTTTCGTCTTTTAATGCACGTTGCTTGACAAGAGTGGTGAAATACGTGTTCAGACTGCCGTGACGAACGCCATGACAAAGGCATGGAGGCAGTGTAGTTCTCAAAGTTTCGAATGAAGACTCTGAACGTGAGGTATTCTGACAATATCGAAGACGTTTTACTTATGTAATTGTATTTTTCTTTCTGTACGACTCGGGTTTCGGAAAAAACCCAATTTACCTTGTTTTCTGTGTTTTCTTGTTTTAGTAGTAATGCTGATTCCGCTCTTTTTCTCCTTTAACGAGTCAATTTTCATTCACGATTTTCTGACAAGGAGAGGCGTGCAGAGCATTTGCGCTCATTTTTTTTTTTTGCGTGCGGCGTTGCCAGTTGCCACAATTCTTCCATGGCTTCACGCCTGAACCACTATTTAAGAAGGCGACCTGAACTGATGAAACAGCCGATTTTACTTAGTGGGCCCCAACTCACTATTTCCATACTTCCATACACGACTTCGGCTTGCACCTTCGCGTTCAAGTTGGAGAGGTAGCTATTGCACTGTCGGCTTTTATTGCGATAGCAATTACATGGATACTCCAGGCGCAATTCTGCCGTCGCCGGGCCGTGATGTTCCGTGTAGAGTCCAAAGGCGATAACATCGTCGCCGCGCGCCGTATGCTGTATGTGCGAGTGAAAGCGTGCGAGGGTCAGCCGACGATGGCGGCTCAATCTCGCGCGCGTAAGGGAGGAAAGCGGGAAGGAAGCGCGCCGTCTTCCGTCGCGCGCAAGGTACCGGGGTGAGAGGAGGGAGTGCGGGGCGTTCCTACTGCGGCGGCTGCTGCGTATGGCACGGCCGCGCGGGCATTGTCTTGAAAACGACCTGCGACGTCGACGAAGTGCGCCGAGTGCTGATAGCTGCGTCGTGCGCTGCATTTTCGTAGCTTAGGTCCGCGTGGAAGCGACAGGCAGCACGAAGGTCTATTCGCTCACTGTTGCTGCCGCGGTTCCTCACTCCAGCGTTTTGACAGCGAGTTTCCGCGGTCATAGAGTGAGATGTGGTCATGTTTGCTTATGCGCGCATGACGCCATGTCTGTTAATTTAGTTAGTAAGCGAATGTTTACAAGTTTATACGACCAATAAAATTACTATCCTTACTTCGTATACCTGTCCACTAATTTGTTGTCGCAATATATGCTTCGACTTTCGGGCGAAAGTGTGACTTTGTTATGTAAAGAAATAAATATTAAGGCATTCTTGTACGATATATCTTCTTTCTGGGGTTTTACGTGCCAAAACCAGTTATGATTATGAGGCACACCGTAATGGAGGGCTCCGGATTAATTTTGACCACCTGGGGTCCTTAACGGGCACTACAACGCAAGCACATAGGCGTTTTTGCGTTTCGTCTCCATCGAAATGCGGCCGCCACGGCCGTGATTCGATCTCGCGATCTTGTGCTCAGCAGCGCAGCGCCTTGGCTTACTGAGCCACCGCGGCGGGTCATTCTTGTACATCAAGCACCAGACGGGTATGATAATGAAACGATTGAGTATGATAATGAAACATTGACTGACACCCCCAGTCACGAGATTTTATCTTTGTTCGTGTCACTTTTTTCATCTGCGAACTGAACATAGAGGGAAAGGTTAATGAACTGGGATAGCTAAATTTATGCTAGACAAAGGTTCTGTGCACTCAAGTCTATGGAAATGGTGACGCACGGGGATCAACATTTCTTGTCTGAACGTAATCTGATGGATCGGTAAGCACACGTCTTGCTCAAATGACACGACCTCAAGCGTGCCGCTTACTGCTATAAAAATAAATTGTTGCTGGCCGGTTAGAAGGGTCTGCAGTCATCTCATGAAGTCCCATTCATGAGGTGATGAATAAAACCATGGGAACCTTTTATTGGTCGGCGAATCGGACCATACTCCATTTGGTCTATTTCGTCGCTACTGTGGTACTCTTCGTGGAAGGTAAGATGGTCTCTTTATTCACGATTACTGAAAAATGATTCTTGCGCTATGGGGATCGCTATACTGGTGCTAAAGGGTGCCAACGTAAATAGGCTCAACCTATAAGGCAGTCAAGTTCCTATTATTTTCTACCACCCTTTTTGCGAAGCCATTTAGGCCAATGAGTCATCACTATTGCTTCCAATGAGCAAATCGTTTTTGTCATGCCTGCCTTGATACAATGAATAAATTTGGCATATTGATGTATACATAATATCTATCAATGGATGAAGGTAGATGGATAGCCTGACTGACTGATTGGCTCATTGATGCGTAAATTTATTTATTAGCTCAATTGATTTCCGTTTAATTAACCGCATTGCTCGGGGGGGGGGGCGAACCATTGGGGGGGGGGGCGAATAAGACCGGGCGCAGCATTCATGGGAGTGCAGCTGGGTAGTGAAAGGGGTGTGGGTGTGAAATGGCAAAGAATTATTAGTCCAATCAGCGATAAGGCGCCCGGCCACCACCACGGCAGCTGCTGACCATAGTGACGCCACTGGCCGTATACAGCTGACCTTTAAGGAAATAATATTCTCACTAACGGCATGGCGTCTTCTCGGTACCATTGGGTGACAGGATCAAAATGACGCACGAAGCAACTTTGCCCTTCCGGGAGGTATTTTTAAACCGGAATTATTGGCACTGGTTTCGGCCTGGACACCTCCGCTCTTTGACGGCACATTTTACCGGCATTTTATGCGCCTGCTCTGCAATAAGTATTCTCTTTGAGAATGACATCCGACAAGGTTTTTCGAGAGGAAATGCGCACAACATATATCAACTATGTGGACAATCCACCTGGTAAGACTTGATGCTAGCTGAGTGATGCCATCAGGCAAGTCGTCTGAAGAGTATTCGAACCAAGGTGTTATTGTTCGAAGTACCTTCTCGATTGTAATGAGCAATTGTGAACGACGATGGCGGTCGTTGCAAGGAAAGAAAGCTGTGGTGGATTCAACAGCTAGGACAGAGGGCGAACATCCCGTGACTGCAACAAATCTGACAAACAATCGGGACGCAGCATTTCTGTACCAACGACTGTGAAAGAGCCCTGCTATGCACTGTCTCAAAGAACTAGGATTTCAGTATCTATACGAGAAGAGTTAGACTGCTCACGTTATGATCGTTACATTACATGTGACTATGACTTGTTGGCCTTACGCATGCGCGATGCTCTAGCTGGCACTTATCACCTTTTCAAATTAACACCGTTTTTTTTTTTCAAGGGGTGTGGTGCACATAATTCTTTTGTGTTCACGTTACTTTCGCTGGTTAATGGAACAACGTCAGAAGGAGGCCCAAGGACACAAATGAATGTCAGCAGTGCATAAAATGCAGGGTATCTGTCTTCATTTTGGTTTCCAAGGGTTCCCCAGAATGGTCGAAGAGTTGCACACGGTTCGCAAGCATAGAAGCGAATCTGCGAACCGGACGACGTCTGGCGCCCCTCGAAACAACGAAGCGTTGACGATGAAACCAGTGGAGGCATGAAGGCGCTCGCCGCAGATACCGAATTTGAACCCACGTAGAACGCAATTATGTCGTAAAATCGTCCGGCCCTCACTACGTCTATTTCGCGCCACATAGTTTCGATGATGTAGTTCTCAAGCTGAATTGCATTTCATTTGAAACTCACTTTACGTTAACACCACCTGAACCTCATTTTGTCCACGAATAGCGTGGTAGTCATGGGGGGTGGTGCGTAAATACAAGTGGTGCCGCGGAGCTGACAATACGACGGAGTCGCGTTAAGTGTGGTCGACACTCAGTGGAGGAGTTAGAGTAATTTTTGCTACGTGATAATGCACTCCAGCTATCCCTCAAGGTTACCAGTTTTTTTTTTTTTTTTTTTTTTTTTTTTTTTTGTGGTCACCAGAAATTCCTGGATTTATCGGTGTGAAAGGCTTCATATGTGCCTCTGCATACCCATGCTGGGTACGACTTGCCTCGGGCTCGGCTCTACATTGCATCGTTGTTTACATCTTTCTTTCTTTCTTTCTTTTTCTTTCTTTCGTCGAAAGCATCAAATGGTCCACTGAGGGAAAAAGCCGGCGTCTGTCGTCTGGACAAGCGAGAAACGGCACCTAAATTCCCATTGGCTGCGACGCCACGTCACGAGTGCGCCTCGACGGAGCAGAGGGGGCGTAAGGGAGCAGTTGCTGCAGCGATAGGACGCCAGTTGTTGCGTGAGCTAAGAGGGCATCGCCGCGACATCACGTCACCCTCGCTCTCGCTTTCGGAAGCCTGTGTTATACGCGCGTCCCTTGTCCGCGTAAGCTCTCGCCTGCGTTCTAACTGCGCTTCGGTAATCGCTATGAAAAAATTAATGTACAAAAAATGAATAAATTTGAAAGGAAAGAAAAGTTGGAAGTTTGGGTATTTTCGAACCTAGGCAACCCACTCTCAGAAGCTGAGTGTCTTGCCAACTGGGCTAAACCAGCGCCTCCTAGATAATAGGCCTGTTTACTCTGCTTTATGACGTCATGCTACTTAAACTGAAATTTATATTACCAAGCCCGGCGTGACGAAAGCGGTGACGTCAAAATCACCGCGACTTACTCGGGAGCGTCCCCATTAGATTCTACTGCAGGCCGGCAACATGACGTCACGGATCGAAGGCAAATTGACGCACCTCTACACTATCAAGGATCACTTGACGCCTCTGTAGGGAACAAGACGACTTTGTCAGTCTATCATGCTACGAGGGCCAATCATAAATCCCCTACTGCTTCCCACTAAAGGATTAAGAGTAACCAATAAGGATTAAACGGCGTTTACTCTGACTTTATAAGGTCGCCACTCAAGAACAGGCGTTGCCGCGAAGGCCGCCCGTTTAATGCAGTAAGAAATGGCACTAAGAAATTTAATGCAGTAAGAAATGGCAAGCCACAGTGCCCTGAACATTTGCTGTAATATATATTAGTACGAACCATTCTCGGTTTCGAAACCCAGAAGCAGGATGGGTCATGTCATCATAATACATTCACCCGCTGTCCCGCTGAGGTCACTGTGGCTTCCACAGCCAGGTGACCCAAGTGCAGCAGTCTTCTTTATGCTTTTATTAGCAACGTCATCATAGCTGACCTTATTGCCACACGACGCCAGCAAATATTGCTCTCAGACATGGCGTGACGGTAAAGTAGATGACGTCAGGTCTGGCATTTCGAGACGAACTTTGGTATAGAATTAAAATATGCTTCCTGAACTCCATACTTGACAACTGTCATGCTCACATGCGAGACACGTGTGACGACGTTTTTGGATCAAAATGCGTGTCGCTACTCTTTTAAAGGCCAGGAGACCGCTCAGAGTCCCGTAGGGGTCCAATGTGCTGGGTTTGACAAATATCTGTTCGCGAATGATCTCAAAGTTTCATTGGGGCCTTTGTTATTTGATAAAGGGCGAAACTTATAGGTCAACGCTCGAATCAAGATCCGTATGTCGTCATCGTTATCGAGCTTATGTTAGCGTCGACAGTCGTCATCGTCATGCGGTCGTCGTTATTATGTCGTCGTCATTTTATCACCTTATTGACTTTGTAATCATTATTTCGTTGTCATGTCATAGTCGCCTTCCCGCCGTTTTTATTGTGTTGCTGCCATTGCGTTGCCATATCGTCTCCACCACGCCGTATCCGAGGTGTCGTCGGCATATTGTCGTCATCATTGCAACGTAGTCATGGCATTGTTGAAATTGCATCGTCATCGCTAAGTCATCATCGTGGTCATTCCATCATCATTATTTTGTCGTAGCGATTGCCCTGTCATCAACCCATGGTCGTCATACATTTGTCGTCACGCCTTCCACCTTTGTCATCCGTTTGTCAACATGGCATGGCCAACACGCCGTCATCGTGATACAGACGTCGTAATAACATTGTCGTCATACTATGGTAATAACTTTAACATCGTTATCCCATCGGCATACCTCCAGCATCGCCACCATGTTGTTGTCCCGCCACCGTCGTTAAACTATCGTCGTCGCTGCTGAGTCATCATCATTTGGTCGTCACGTAGACGTCATACCATCATCGATACTATTTGCACACATTTGCGCCTTCTATAAGTTTGACAAATGCTTCGCATGATATAGATAATCTTCCTGCCCTAAATAATTTATTTATACGATACATTTTACTTAAATGATATACAAGGTTTTCAAATTGCTTATTTTATTTATTTTATTTTATCAATGTATTTAGTTTTCAAACAGAAAAATTCTATTATCACGAGGTTCCAATTACATTGAATAATAAGCCACGTGTATAATAAGGTTTTGCAGTTACACCGTAACATTTTGTGCACTTATTTCTTTTGACAGAAGGTCGTCGTGGTCCTATGCAAATGATTTTTTGTCGTGTAGCATAGCCTTACACCTAATGGCATTTGATATTAAGAATGACATTAACTGCACATGACTCGTGCCGATGATGGAGATTTGAATTGACGTTCAGTTAGCGAACCAAAGCGTCAGCTTGAAACTAACGTTTCGACAAAGAGGTTTGCTTCTGTCAGGGCAAAGACCAGCCCCCTTGTAAACACGTTGGCGCCGGGCTAAGGTTTATCTTCTTCGCTCGCTGCTGATTAAGAAATTGTGCGACGTCCCACGCCTATTTAGCTACACTGAAAAATTTTCAATCTTAGGAGCTTATACACGTATATGTTGTCCCCCAAACAAGAATCGTCACCTATATTGTATGAATTTCCTATATCGGTACTTTCGGGCCACTCAAGCCATGCGCGTGTCAGTGTCAGCGCTCTTGACAGCAAAGTACTGAGTGTAGAGCACCATATAAAAAAAGTATGCGCAAGGTGGATAACGATTATCGTTGGGGGAGAAGATAATACCCATAGGGTGCAAATTTTTTTCGATCGCCTATGCCAAATTAAGTTTATGAATATTAAAAAGAAACCTTTAGCTCAAAATATTCCTACTGTGCCAAGCCGTTAGGAGCTCTGAATACGGCATAACGTAATGATCGCTCACTCGAAAGCTTTGGCAACGTAAATAATGCAAAAGTCATTCTCGTCATTAGAAGGTTTGAAGCAATAACTCCATTGACCATGAATTGACAACCGACGACGTTGTGAAAAGCCGGCTAACACGATATCTCGCAAAGTATGACATAAATATTAAAAGACCATGGCACAATTCAGATCCAAAAGATGCAAAAGGCCGGAAATGCTTAATTAGGCCCTTCTCGTTCTTTTCTTACCGAATCGTGACAAGTTCCACAAGCTAAAGACAGTTTTTCTATACTGAACACCCGAAAGGTTGCTCAATAGTTTCACTATGGGTTGCCCAATGGTCCAGTCGTACATAACGTTGAGCGTCGTGCCAGTTGTTGTGACGCTGTTGTCAAGACAGTTATCATCGCCGTTATTTTTGTCGCCATCGTGGCGTCTGTCATCACTATTTTGGATCGCACTTAGGAGGAAGCTCTAATTAGATGGGGGCCAACTCCGATTTCGCGAGTCGAGTAAGTGTAAAACGCAGGACTTCTCTCGTTAGACAACCGTAGGGCAGATTCTAATGAAATTTGCTGAATTTAAGGAAGAAAGCTGTATTACACCGACTATACGAGTAGAAGATGACTTTCCTTTTACGGCCTCATTTATTTTAGAGGAATAATAACATATGCTGCTTTGTAAACTCCGTACGCTAGAATTGCAAGCTGACAAATGTGATGTATTAGTTGACAGCTTACGTAAAGTTTGACCTTTACAGGCGCTTTCAAAACTCTTAAAAATGAATTAAATTATGGCTTTTTACGTGCCATCACCTCTATCTGATTATGAGGCACGCCGCAGTGGGAGGGCTCCGGATTATTTTTGACCACCTGAGGTTCTTTTAACTCTCGTACACAGTGCACTCCTGTACACAATGCATTCGTGTACCCAATGCATTCGTGTACCCAATGCCCTCGTGTACCCAATGCCCTCGTGTACCCAATGCCCTCGTGTACGCAATGCACTCGTGTACGCAATGCCCTCGTGTACGCAATGCCCTCGTGTACGCAATGCCCTCGTGTACGCAATGCCCTCGTGTACGCAATCCGCTCGTGTACGCAATGCGCTCGTGTACGTAATGCGCTCGTGTACGCACTACGCAATGCCCTCGTGTACGCAATGCCCTCGTGTACGCAATGCCCTCGTGTACGCATGCCCTCGTGTACGCAATGCGCTCGTGTACGCAATGCCCTCGTGTACGCAATGCCCTCGTGTATGCAATGCGCTCGTGTACGTAATGCGCTCGTGTACGTAATGCGCTCGTGTACGTAATGCGCTCGTGTACGCAATGCGCTCGTGTACGTAATGCGCTCGTGTACGTAATGCGCTCGTGTACGTAATGCGCTCGTGTACGCAATACGCAATGCCCTCGTGTACGCAATGCGCTCGTGTACGCAATGCGCTCGTGTACGTAATGCGCTCGTGTTACGAACTACGCAATGCACTCGTGTACGCAATGCGCTCGTGTACGCAATGCGCTCGTGTACGTAAAGCGCTCGTGTACGTAAAGCGCTCGTGTACGTAAAGCGCTCGTGTACGTAAAGCGCTCGTGTACGTAAAGCGCTCGTGTGCCCAATGACTCGTGTGCCCAATGACTCGTGTGCCCAATGACTCGTGTACCCAATGGGCTCGTGTACCTAATGGATCCGTGTACCCAATGGACTCGTGTACCCAATGGACTCGTGTACCCAATGGACTCGTGTACCCAATGGACTCGTGTACCCAATGGACTCGTGTACCCAATGGACTCGTGTACCCAATGGACTCGTGTACCCAATGGGCTCGTGTACCCTATGGGCTCTTGTACCCAATGAGCTCGTGTACCTAATGAATTCGTATACCTAATGGATTCGTGTACTTAATGCGCGGTACAGGAGTGTTTTTGCATCCAGATCCGCGCACTATTAGAATGCGGCCACCGCGACCGGGATTGAACCCCCGATCTCAAGCTCAGCAGCGCAATGACTAGCCGCTGGGCTACCACGGCTGCTTTTCACGAGTTTTACTCACAAATTGGTGGTATACAGGAAGAGGACGAGGAAAAGAAGGAAGGAAAGGTAGGGAGGTCAACCAGACGCACGTCCGCTTTGCTACCCTACAAGGGCAGAGGGAGGAGTTTAAGGAATGAAAATAAAGAAAGGAGAGGGAAGGAAGAAGGTACTCTCAGTGCGAACACGTGAGATTGTCCATTTTACGCCTACAGTCGGTCACTGAAGCCAGTCGATTTCATGAATCGTAGCAATGCCCGCGTCGCTTTGTAAGCCTGCGACGCATCAGGCCATGGTCCAAGCATCTTTCTCTCTGAAAATTGTCTGCTGTCAAATCGGTTAAACACACTCCAAAGGACGTCGCGTTCGATGTCATAAAGATTTTAAAAAATCACTACATGTGCTCGATCACCTCTTCAAAGTTGCGTAAGTCACATATCTGTGTGTCGGATATTCCGATAAGGAGTGAGTAGGCTTTCGTAAAAGCCACCCCTAACCAGAGGCGGCACAGTAAAGTTGCATCACGGTGTGAGAAGTGTGATGGAATCTGCAGCTTCCGTGTAGGATCAAGCAAGTGGAAAGGACAGTTCGAGAAAATCGGTGTTCCACGAAGTTTGAGGCTTGGTTTGAACAAGTAAACAATTACCCCTCGCAGCGTCTATCCTCTACAAGCGTATAGGAACTGTCAGGGTTTCTGTATGGGCTGACCGGGTGGCATCATCAGCAAGGTCGTTACCGACGTTGCTACAGTGTCTCGGAAACCATTGGAAGATGTCATGTTCGTTCATAAGGGTTTGATGGAGAACTTATCTAGTCTCAAACACCAGTTGTTCATGGGTCTTGCGTGGTGAGCCACAGGTGCACCTCACAATTCCGGGTATCACGAGGTGACCCGTCCTTCTGCTGTGGCTCTACGACAGATGACATTGTCATTATTGAACGAGGCATATGAACAAAGAACGCATATTTAAACCTATGGATCTGCCACCAGCTCCACAGGCGCTGTTATCATAGCGGCCTTGCAAGTCACAATGAAGTACAGAGTGTCCCACATATAACGACCTCTACGGCAACAAAACTTGCCGCCCTACGTGCCGCTGTTAATTACATCGCAAAAGCAAAGCTCTAAAGTGGGTCGTTTTTTGTGACTTCAAGGCAGCCTGTCAGAGTCTGCAGTTAATGTCACAGGCAATTTGCTTGGGCTAGTTGGCACGAATTCATAGTGGAAGGAAGCGCGAAATGGACGGGGCACGGTAACAACGAAACACAGCAGGCGAGCACGATTGTGTTGGCTGAAGGGTCCTTAGCGCTTGACACGTGGCATTGCAACATTTGTTTGCGTGCTTCTTTACTTTCTCCGCCATTACATATGTGAGCACGCTTTCTGCATTATTATTATATTATTATTTATTATATTATTATTATCATTAAGATTGACATTATTCATTTCTTTACCCATATTTCCCTGCCGTTTCTTTCGTAGCTTATTTTTCTTCTAATGTATGCGAGCGTCAGCATTTGGACCTCGTGGTTGTTCCTGGGCATGGTAAATAAATAATAATATTAATTATTATTATTTATTACCCGCAAAACAGCAAGCATTTCTTTGTTATTCAGTAGATTCTGTACCATTGTGTAAGGTCCGTGAGATCAATGATCTTGGTGTAGTTTTTTATACAACCTTACACTTACAGCTCACACTTACGTACAGCTCACACTAAACGCGTTGCCATGCGGGACATGCGCACTCTTGGCTCTGTTTGCAGACTGTCGAGAGAATTCAATTCTCCTACACCGTTCCGCAAGTTATACACAACAGTCTGTCTTCCTCAACTCGAATGCGCGTCGGTCGTCTGGAACGGCATTTCTAGATCCAACAGTGACATTATAGATCGGGCCCAGAAAAAGTTTCTAAGCATATATCATCACCGCTTTGCTAACACGGACTCTGGGCCCTGCTCCAGCACTGTTGGATTATTGCCATTGCCCTTACTTCGCTGCCGACGTAATCGCGCTGACCCGCTTTTCCTTTTCAAACTCCTTCACGGTATCGCTCATGTGCCCCGAACTCCTCAGTTGTATCAAGTTTCGTATCCCGCGCAAGATCACCAGAGAACACAGACCTTTCCATGTTGCTGCCTGTCACCACCAACACTCAACCGTCGACAGAATACAGAGTCTTTATAACGCCCACTTTCATGACCTTGATATCTTTCACAACTCTGTCTTTGTTCTGCTCTGAGCTTTTCGTTGTTGTGTCTTAGTTTCCCATATTCTTCAACTTCGCTTCTCCTCCTTTTATTATGTATGCATTTTGCGCCTTCGGTTACATGTATGTACACGCTTCTTTTCAAGATTGTTATTTTTTATTCATTGTTTTTTTTACTGATATTCTCCTGCTGCATTTCTTTTTCTATGTATACGTGCGTCAGCACCTAGACCTCACCGTTGTTCCTGGGCATGATGAATAAATGATTGATTGATTGAATTATTGATTGATTATTATTATTATAGTGCTGCCGGGCCTAGTCACACAAGCCATTTAGGCTTCGACAGGCCCGCCTACTATGTATTTGTTCTTGTGGTGCATAAATTATTATTATTATTATTATTATTATTATTATTATTATTATTATTATTATTATTATTATTATTATTATTATTATTATTATTATTATTATTGATATATTATATTTGGTTTGAAAACATACATACAGTGAGAGGAAAGGGGAAGCGAGGAGCAGGTTGGCCACAGCTACCGGAAAGGGCACAACGCCTGCTTTTCTCTTCAGAAAGGAGAAGACAGAAGCATAGAAATGGAAGCTTTGAAGATAGGAAGAAAAGACAAATGAGGTTACAAGATGAAAAATTTCACAGAATGACGCAGAAAAAGAAAAACAATAGTATGGCCGTTCACTGCAGGCCACGCTACCGAGAGAATGTTAAATATAGAAGAAATAATATCTGAGGTCGTGTCATTGGAAAAGGAAAAGAAATAAGCTTCAAACGACTTAGCTTATTCAATAAAAGCTCGATCGTACACCGCGATCGAGCTCCAGTGTCGTACACCGCAGGCCAAGGAGATGATGGCCCCTCGCTATCGCAACGTGCGCTGCGCAGCGAAAGCGGGGAACTGCAATATCGCATGTTGAAGTGCCTCGCAGGAACTGAAAGACGTACACGACGCCCTGTCCACACGTTCTTGTCGGTGTAATCGTTCACACTCGTCCACACAGCCAACCCTTAGCTCTGCGCTAAAGCGACGAGGCAAGCCTTGACCGTGAACACGGGGATGTAATAAATTCATTGGAAGTAAACGTTTGTGTTTCGTGCTTGGTTGCTCCCGTGTACCCGTGAACTTTGCGCTGCCTGTCTCCATGGGTTATCAATTTTGTTTCAAAAGGTGCGGCTCGCAGCACGGTGTTCTCATTTTTTCGTACTTTCTTATGGACTTGTAAACTTGATACTTCATATCGCTTGTTTTAATTTTTGAAAGTTTACAAGAATTTTCGCAGAAAATCGATTGCGTTACTAGAGAATTTGTTCGATACAGTCTGTGCATTTAATTTTTTAGTTTAAATGCGTCAGACCTCATCAGATTAGGCGCTGCGGATGTCAAGCAAAACAATTTCTCAGTTCGTACGTAAGTGGAAACTGTCCTTACATGCACCATCATAGTGTCATAGGTGGAGTATTACTATGCTAAAGTCAAAGTCAGCGTATTAGTGGCGCACATGTTGCCCATAGCCAGAACCCTTTTTTCTCACACAGGTACCAAGAAATCAAGGCTCGTTTACCCCAGGCTCCTCGAAGAGCGGTCGTCCGAAGGTGGAATGGTGGTACGGGTGCACGACGACTTGACGTTGAACCTTAGAAAAGGGTCAGTGGCAGCTCGCGAACTTCGTGTCCTAACGGAAGAAAATGGACGTCTCGTCACGCAATTCGTGAGTATACATATACGTGACCCGACTTCGGCAAACTATTTGAATGACGAATCGTCAGAGGTGTGGTTTAATGCACGCTATGTTACTGGCGAATTTCAAGGGGAAATGAGGGGGGAGGGGGAGGCTATGAGTGCCCTGGGGTCAAGTTACCACTACCCGCGCCCCCACCTCCCTCAGCCCTCCGGTGGCGTGCCAGTACTTCAGGGCTGACAAAACTCAGCGTGCAGTAATCTCGCCCCCCTTCGCTCCCACCAGTTTCTTGTATGTCTTGATGAGGGCTTTTCCCTCGAGGCTGTCCTGTATCCGCCCCTGAGCTCTGCTTACACAAGAATACACGCATTCACATGCGAACGGTAAAGTCGGAACACAACATGATTAAGCTATGCTAGGTACTTAAACTGATTTGGTGTTCGTGCTTACAAAGCTTTTTAAATACTTACATGGGGCGCCCCATAAAGCTCAACTCCAATTTCACTCCGAAGCTCTGTGCAGAGGAAGGCATGCCTTATAATACAATCAATTAATTAAGCAACAAGTGTTAGAAAGTGACCTAATAACTAGGGCGATTGTGGTGTAGGCTATTCGCATGCATAGTGTTTATTAACCCTATATTAATAACATATTTCCAGAAAAGGGTGTAAAGATTGCGAACTGTCAAGGTATTCTCTCCTCAAAGTTCGCTATCAACCACTAATTCCAGCGAAGCTTGAATACGCTAGCTTGCGCCGGCGATGTAACGCTAAAAAAACCAGCTGCACAAGTGGTCGGCACGCGCTCGTGCCACTGCTCTTGCGTGGGACGGCAACGCAGCTGGCTGCGTTGCCGCTAATCATTCAAGAGCGGAATTTCAATTCTCTTCTCTCGTCGTAATGGGGAGGCCGCGTTTACGGGGGTATGAGCCATTTCTTAAGGGGGTATGAGTCATTCATTCTCTTACGTAACGGAGAGATTTAATTCTGAAGTAATTTCATGAAAATCCACCCAGAATGAACGCGCTTGGGCAAGATCTCGACGTCGACGTGCCGATTCTGGCGTGAGAGCTTCCGAAGCCCAGGCGAAACGTCAGCGAAGAGCCGCGTACTCCGATTTGAGGGAGCGTAATGTTGAGGCCAAACGTCAGCGTCGTCTAGCCCTCCAGGAACCAGACAACGGTGGTGCACGCATTGGCAACGCCAGCGCCAACTTCCCCGGTGCGACGGCCAGGTTTCACTTCCCAACCGTAACTTTGGAGCCAGCTGCAGTGCGTGTGACCGGTTGGGGTTCGAGCACAACGTGGTACTCGTCAGTGCGATTCAATCGGAGGAGCACCGAAGAAACGCACGACAAGCTTCGCTTACCCTATTTCCTCGGCAGAAGAAGGGCTACTAATTTTTTACTGTTTCTGTGCCCACAAACTTTGCTCGACGAGTTTATTGCATTGAGTAGTCGTGTCAAGCCGCCGCGTTGATGCTATGAGCAGGCCGACTGGTATACCGCTTTCATGGACGATAGGGCACGATAGGGTGACAAGCACCGTCATTATTGTGTTATCGGTTATTGGCCCAGGCTTGCGATCCGCCCGTTTGCGGAATCAAACAGATTGAAAGTGGTCATCCGTGACGGATATCTCATTCAAGTGTCGTGATAAAAGAAATTTAATAAAATGAAATGGGCTTAGGGAATGACACGTCTCGAAAGATAGCAGCGAAACCTGCATTAGAAGGAAAAGATCGGTCTGTCTGTCATGAACTTGTCTATGTTCACAGTTCACGCTTCGGTAACAGAGTAAATATAGGCTTTTGACAGGCGATGACGAGGACGGAGTGTGGTTATGAGTAAGTCAAGGCGCGTGACAGATTATCTGCCACTGATCAACGCTAGTTCGGCTAAAGAAAAGATGCAAGGTACGAGAAGTTCTGCGCTTGACTTATAGTTGGGCCACTTTTGCTAGCAGCATATTATTAGTCTTAAAAGTTGGACTCATTTCAGCCTAAAGGTTCAGCTGTTAGTGCAGCGTCGCGTCCTGCCACTTTCCGCCGTGTCATTGTTCCTTCTCTATCATTGCTTCGTATGCCAGCTTCACTGCCGCGCCTCGGAAGGACAGGCGTCAGCACTGCAATAGAAATGATCATAACCTTCTTCATCAGAATCAACACGTTTTACGTCAACCGCAAGCTCATCAAATAGAAAGCGTGAATATATGCTTCGTATTTGCTGTAGTATGAACGCTGCAATGTAATTAACTTGAGTTTAAGAACGTCTGAACTTCGTAAGTAATAAGTTAACCAGGTGTTAAGTTAACCAGGTGACACAGTTGTAAAGCGAATAACGAATCGGAATGAGTCGAACCAACTGTGATCCCCTGTGGATTAAGGAATGACCGAATATGAATCTCTTCGCTTAAACTTGCAACACTGATCTTGATTTAAAAAATTAGTAGCCCTTCCCTTAACGAGGAAATGGGGGTAAGCGAAGCTTGTCGTGTGTTTATTCGGTGTTCATCAGAACGAAATGCACTGACGAGTACCACGTTGTGCTCGAACCACAATCGGTCACACGCACAGCAGCTGGCTCCGAAGTTCCGGTTGAGAAACTCGCGTTGAAACCTGGACGTCGCACCGGTGAAGTTGCCGCTAGCGTTGCCGAGGCGTGCACCACCGTTGTCGGGTTCCTGGATGGCTAGACGACGCTGACATTTAACGCGATAGCGTTTAGGGCCCCGTGTCGCAGAAAATCCGGCGTCGGCAACCGGCGTGTGATTGCGGGCGGCGAAGAAAATCGTCCCACCACATCAACCGCACAGGCCCTCCACGTGGTGCAAGGTTTTGGTGAACAAAATTGAATATCTCACAGTGAAATCCATCAGAAAATGCTTAAGTACGAATTTACTATTCGGTGTCAGATTCGCCGTCGGATTGCAATTTGAATTTACGAGAAAGCCTAATTCTGCTACGAGGAAACTCAAACACAAACCCCTTTCCCAGCATTTCTACCAGACCTGCGCGCGTCGGGGCAATAGCAAACAATTAATAAAATAATAAAAAAAGGTGCTAGGGCCTTCACATTTTAATATAAGACCACATATATCGCCCCTGGATAAACGTCTTTCCAGCAATGCATTTCAGTTTAACGTGAAGCCGACTTTAAGGGGATCGGTGTAGGCTTGGTTTTTGTAAGCTGGCTTTCCCACGTTCAATGTTGCAGTGAATGAAGCCTACTTGCCGTATACGAACAATACGATGCGAACGGGTCCGGATAACGCTATCGCGTTCTACTCTTATTGGCCTCGAAATTGCGCTTTCGCAACTCGGAGTCTGCGGCTCTTCGCTGACGTTTCGCTTGGGCTTCGGAAGCCCTCACGCAAGAATCGGCACGTCGACGACGAGCTCTTTCCCGAGCGCGTTCATTCGGGATGGATTTCCATGAAATTAATTCAAAATTAAATATTTCCGTTACGTAAGACAATGAATGACTCATACTCCCGTAAACGCGGCCTCCCCCTTACAATGACAGAATAGAAGTGAAATTTTGTGCTTGAATTATTATTAGTGGCAACGCAGCCAGTTGTGGAAGCAGATGACGACGACGAACGCAGAAGCATTGGCACGAGAGCGTGCCGAGCACCTGTGTAGCTCTGAGAGCAGGTGGTTTTTAAATGCCAAGCATTTCTTGGCGATAATTTGCTACTTTGGCAGTGTCTATCTATCTATCTATCTATCTATCTATCTATCTATCTATCTATCTATCTATCTATCTATCTATCTATCTATCTATCTATCTATCTATCTATCTATCTATCTATCTATCTATCTATCTATCTATCTATCTATCTATCTATCTATCTATCTATCTATCTATCCAGCCGCCTACGTCTTTGTGCTGTCATGATCGTTTCGTTAACTTGGTATGTACCAAAATTGGCACACTATAACAAGAGTATATGACCAACATAAATGATATGACATGTCATGATATGCGTGTCATGTAGGTCATGACAATGACCCAGCAAAAAAAGATTACCACTGAGAAACCACATAAATGGGTTCTAACGTGGGTACTAAGTTAAGGCATCACTAAAGGATGATGGTAGAATTCAGTCATGACTATGACTGAGCAAAAATGACCATAACTCAGCAAAAAACGATGAACACTCAAAAACCTTTGAAGAGGGTTCGGACGTGCGTAATAAGTGAAGGAAACACTAAAGGATGATGGTAGAAGTCATAATCATGGGCATGACTCAGAAAAAAATTACAGACACTCAGCGAAAAAAGATAAATACTCAAAAACCACTGAAGCGGGTTCGGACGTGGGCACTAAGTGAAGGAAACACTAAAGGATTGTGGCAGAAGTCATAGTTATGACCACGACTCAGCAAAAATGACAGTGACTCAGCGGGAAAAGATTAAAACTCAAAAATCACTGAAATGGGTTCGGACCTGGGTACTAAGTGAAAGAAACACTAAATGATTGTGGTAGAAGTCATAGTCATGACCATGACTTAGCAAAAATGAGAATGACTCAGCGAAAAAAGATTAACACTCAAAAGCCAATGAAATGGGTTCGGATGTGGTACTAAGTGAAAGAAAAGGCAAAAGGTTGATGGTCGAAGTCATAGTCGTGAGCATGACTAAGGCTTTCGCCTTAAGGTCTCTTAGGTGTAGCTGAAGGGACTCCTGAGGACTCATGACATGAATATCATGGCATGTATGTCATGTAGGTCATGAAAGAGCCGCCTACGTCTTGGTGCTCTCATGATCGTTTCGTTAACCTGGTAGGCTCTCCGCACACGGCTTACCATAACATCGATTCCCACAAGGCATGGGATCTGCCGGATTTTTTTAGCGTTACATCGCCGGCGCAGGCTAGCGTTTACAAGTTTGAAAATGTCGCTCCTATGTTTAGCAGCCTGAACTAAGTGCCTTTACTCTGTCTAAAGACTTTGCACTTTTGCTCACAATTTTACGCACATGCTAGCCGCGGAGCCTATTGTTTGGTATTCACTGCGATTGTCACTGAAATCCCAAGCACATGTTACAGAGATGCACTTATAACATAACATAACTCAAAAGAGGCTGAATATTCTTCAATCAACGCTCATTTTGCCTAAGCCTACTTTACCTGAAAAATAGATAAGGATTTAAACAGTGACACAGCACAGAGAAAGGAAGGTTCAGGAAGGTTCCCTGCGGACGCCGGGAACTTCCTTTTATTGTACATGCTGGTTCAGAATTTCCTGAATTATTACCTAAAATTCCGGGTGTCTTAGGAGTAATTACGGCCATATTTTCTACAGCTCTGCTCAAACACAGATGCCTTGCTTAGCTTCGAGATTTGAGGCACCAGCGTACATAGTGTCAGTATTGTGGTCATATTAAATATATGAAGCACACGTGATTTAATTTTCACTGCTCATCGTCCTTTTACAAGAAACGTCTCTTTAGATATCGTAACTGTTGAAGTGCATCATTGCCTATATGTTCTCAAAACAATGTTTCGACCGGTTGCAGTACAACGGGGAAGACATAGAAAAACATCTTTACGAAGACGAGGAGAAAATTGCTACTGTCATGGTGACCAAAACAGGAAATGGTGTCCGCATGGTATGTACAGCAACGCCATAATGTAGCCAAGCCTCTGAGCATGACATATTGCAAAAAAAGGTAACCAGTTGAACGTACAACTGAAGTAAGAAAATGTCAAGCGAAGCAATGACACTGTCTTTCTGGTTTATCACATATTGCATCCATGTCAGATTAAATTTGTTCTCCCTCAATAATCACTTGCTATAACCATGCGTAACACTGTCAAAAAATAAAAGCAAACTTGTTGTTTTGATATAATTTCATACTTGTTTCAGGAAGGGCTAGTTAGCCCCAGTCACAGAATACAGCCGATGCACGTCTCTGCAAAGTCTGAAGACGGCGTTGTTCCTCACGAGATCCACGAGATTGAGCACAAGGAAATGCTGGACAAAACACTTACTTACAGACGTAAAGGTGAGATTTTTTTGTAATACCATGCGCAAATGGCATCGTACGAGAAACCTAATTGTGTACGCTAATCTACAGCCCGTGGGATATGACAATACAGTATAAATGGAATGTTAACGCCGGACGAACTATCTATAAGCGAATGCTGTACAAGGCCCTTGCTTTTAAAATGTCTCGGCCTTAGCTGACATGTTTAGAGCGATTCTCATTATCATGCCGTTTTGTGACGGCATACCGGTTCACAGCTCTCCGTCTTCGTTGAGAATGTGAGAGTGGGAGCGAAAGGGGTCATTTAATGCATAGTAGTAACACAGGCCTCAAATACCTTACTACTAACTTCTAGTGATTTCCTACTATTGTGTTGCTGTAATAAAGACGTACATATGCGGATTAAAAAATGTTAACATTGTAGATTTGACCATTGCGAAACGTGTAGCAGCCGTGTCACAATTATTAAAGTTTTTATCTCTGCCGGAAACTAATCCCTGCGAATTTTCACACAGGATGCGCAAAATAATCAGAAATTACGTTACTTGAATTTGACGCATCATTTATGCAAATTCTATTGGGGGCATAATTTATTTTATTATTGTCCTGACTATGAATGCCTTGCGCAATGCTGTTGGCTGTTGGACAGTTTTATTATTGCTTTCGAAAATCGTCACCGCTATGCCGCTGCTGTTGCAGCCTAGTCATCTTCATTTGTGCACGTAGTCACAGAATCAGGGTGATGACTGCAGTGCACAGCTTAAGAACACAGACCGGACAAGAGGAGATGACAAGGTACATGGCAGACTGGCAAATAAAATCTTTATATCAGGTGCATGGTTGTTAAATATTCCAGTTGCTAGTCAGCAACGTGTCGTGTTGCTTCGTTTATGTTCTGCCGATATCCATAGGTTGTATGCCTATAGTTATGTATCAAATAGCTCGCCCTGTTGGCAACCCTGAGACGCAATTGCGCGCCACACATGCCAGGGGCGTCACAGGAACATTTTCGCATCTAGCCCTCGTCGAAATACAGCCGCAGATGGTCGGAGTCGAACCTGGGACATCGTGCTGTGCAGCCGAATGTTTGTTCGGTCTCGCGATGACGTAATAATGACGATGACATGACAACGGCAGCATAATCTCGACTGAACCACAGTGACTGTTAAACACTCCTTTGTGGTGTAACCATCGTTTGTTAACCGGACGCAGGTGAGTGATGTTGTTTGGAGCCCAGGTACGACAGTGTATGCAAACCACTCTGTTTTCTTGTTTATAAATTACCGCTCGCTGTAGGGCACGAGCTGTACAGCTAGTTCTATGTTATGCAAATTTGCCGTGTGCATCCAGACGGCTTGCGTAATGAATGTACTTTGGTTTTCCGCTTCAGATGCCGTTCCGAGTGAACGAACGTCGTCGTGGTCTCGAAGAGGCCGAGTCCCATCGCTTGTAACCATTGAAGTTTTCGTTGTTATGGACACATGGCATCACCGCTTCTTCAATAGCACAAAGCATGCGCTCTGGTATCTATGCATCATGGTCAACTCCGTGAGTTCGCTTTTTTGTTGTGTCATGAAATATGCACGCAGAATATCAGATCTCTCAACTTTAATACGAATCGGTATTACGTCTTAATTCAGTGGCATTATTTTTCTGAAACCTACAGCGTACGTTCTTGCATGCAATAAGCCGTGTCGATGCATGCAAATTCATCTTGTAATTTGTCAGAGTCAGCAAGACACTGTCATCAGCAAAAGCGAAGAATGAAGAACTTTGCTGCCATCATTTATTCTTAATCTGATCCTTTTCTGTTCAACTTATTTACAGCAAGAAACCACTGATTGTGCCATAAATATTCTGGATTAGTGAGACGCTTAAATAAACATTACTATAAGTGAAGTCCCCTTACCAAGACTGGCCACGCTGAAAGGCAGGACGTATACAGGCATATGCGAACACGCGCATCGTTGGCTTAACAATTGAGGTTCTTTATTTTAATGGCCGAATTCCGACGCAGTGATAAGCGATAGAGTTTTCATTCTAGGTATTTACAACTTCAGCCACAAGACTGGTGCAAACGAACTCGTACTCTTTTACGCACACACAATTAGACTACCATTCTTACAGCGGTCAATATCGTAAGCTGCAAATATCAAAAGTTAGGAACCACGCTCTGTGTCCTCTTGCTGAGCCTTCTGATCTGCCATCATATTAAGGCTTCGTGTGAGTTAGCTTTCTCTTAGTGATGCAAAATGGGGAGAGTCTCACACTATATAATTCAGTTTCCAGATAATTCCATGTGCATCCGCGTGTTTCTTGCATGGTCATGCTTTTCAGAAAAATACGGCGGTCTTGAGGCGTGATATTACACTAGAACCTAGAATACAATTGCTAGTCATCGTCAGTCAGCCAGTCAATGAACTTTTTTTCAAAAATTATCCTGAGGGGTCAAGGGGACGGTCGGCTGCGGGCCGCACCCACGTGGCGACAGGAATGTGGGGCTATATGTTATACTGCACTTCGATTACAGAAACGGAGCTTCATTACAGAGAGAGAAAGGAAAGGAAAGGAATTGGGCTGGTAGGTTAACTAGATTGCACCTGGTTCGCTACCCTATACAATGGGGTACTTTGTTATGAAAGAAACTTCAGAAATGCTATGGTGCAGTGCATGTGCCTTCCTCCGGATGAATTGAGGAGTAGAGGAGACCTGCGGTCTAAGCATTGCCTCACAGCACTTATTGACCTCTATATTGTTCGGTATTGCTATAGTGCTTTAAAGGTAACGAAGGTTCGCTACCGCTTCTTCGAGAGAATTGCGTGAGTGTTCAGCGTGCTTCGTCTTAAGACTTTGAGTTCACCGATTCTGTTCCGATAAGTATATCTGCTGCTTTGCCGCAAAAGGAAAACTCGACCTTGCCTTGTTCCATTCTTCCCGCTTAGGCAAATATAAGGTACAGAGCTGCTTCAAATCCAGGGGTGAAGCTGCTTCTTACCGGCGTGGAAAAAGCTATGGTAAGATGGTTATCACGTCCTGGCCTTCCTTATAGCCCTCTAAGTTGTCAACGCTCAATATTTGTCGCTTTTGCCTGCACCCAAAGCAAGAAGCCTACGTTGTGTCCCCAGAGCCCGGATATCTCTTTGACGACGGAACAATAACATTGTTCAGAAAGCACGCTGTCGGGAAAAAGAACGAGTACGGCCGCCCAGACTGTTGTGTTCCTCGCAACCGGGTATGTTTGTTTTTGCCCTTGCATTTTCGCCACCAAGAAAGTATCCTTAATTACAATGTACAAAGTGCTACCCTTATTATTTATGCAGGCGCAACGTGTTTACATTTTACAATGGTGCACTGACTGACGCTGGCTTGGGTGAGTGAGGCTACCTGCACGTTGTTTACCAAGCGACGGTAGTGAAAACATTTTTTACTTTGTTTTTTGACCTCAAGCCAGGTAATAATAATATTCTGGGAATAGAAGATGGCTAATAGAAGAGGAGTAAAGAGGGAGAACGCAGATGCACGCATGCCACTAATAAGAAATGAGCCATTCAGATTTATTTATTTATTTATTTATTTATTTATTTATTTATTTATTTATTTATTTATTTATTTATTTATTTATTTATTTATTTATTTATTTATTTATTTATTTATTTATTGTAACGATATTGCAAATGCGAGCACCCTCCATTGCAGGCCTCTTCACCACACAATATATCATGTTACTTTGAAACATAATATTAGATGACGTCACGTTGGAAAAAAGTCAGGACAGCTGCACATGAATGACAGGGAGCAAATGTTATGCCTCAGAACGCCTTAACGACGCATTGGTAATTACACTGATATCGAAGCGCTCCGGACCACCAATAACAACGCGAGTATGGTCTACAATCACATGATGCTGTAGGCGGGGTTTCTCAAGTAAACGTTTACCTGCGCTTTGTTCAGGGCAATGCTCCACAGTTATGAGCAATATCAAAAGGAACATTGCACATTTTGCCTTGTTGCACTTTTTTTACGTACCACCGTGGTCTCCTTAAATCAATCCAATTGTTCTTGGTCCGATTACTCGAGGGGCAGTCTAGATTTCACCTTTAGTTTCTTTGCATCACTTGCGAGCGGGGCTGCAGGCTGTCGACTCACTCAGTGCAGAACTTATGCATTAGTGAGAACATTACCATCAGAATACACCGCACCCTTGAAAGTTATACAATGCTAAAAACACTATACTGCAAAGTACCGACACTATGAAGAGCCCGAAAAGCTAAATTCTAAACCAAAACTAAATCAGTAGTGGTGTACACTATTGAATCAGTCCTGGCATGCTGCATGACTGGCTGGGTTTGAATTTGCTATTACCAGCCGTTAAATAGCAATTTAGCCGGTGGCGCGTCCAGCCGGTGGCTAGCGGATGTGACCAAAGTTACAGCACATCGCCTGCGAGCTTTTCAGTGCCCGGTTGGCACTGCCTAATCTCAGAAGTGATGCCGAGCCACCGCGCAGGTTCTTAGTGTCCTAGGTTCTGCCTCATTTGTAGTAAGTGGTTAACGCGGCGCTTTTTTCCACTTTCGGCATCCAAAACTTCTAATTCTGCGGGCTTTTCTTAACGCACCCACACGAATTTCAAGCGTATAAGAGGGAGAACGCAGAAGCACGCATGCCACTAATAATGGTCCTGCTATATATCTATACAATCCTAAACTATAGGTTTTCTAAGTGGTGAAAAATTTCGTTGCAGTCGGCCTTTAAGACGCTCTAAAGTAATCTGGAGCAGTGAGCTACTACTGATATTAAGGTGCTTTGAAGGCGTTGCCATGGTGCAACTGGCTGCCGCGTCAGTTTTCATAACAAAATGACACAGGTTTCATGCCGGTTGCGCTGCCATCCCATCCGTGAACATTTACAGTTGTCTTTGCGACATAACGGTGATCATGCGTTGTTGCGAATAGGACCCGGCTGAACAGCTCTGGCGCAGAGTGCGCTAAGTAGAAGCTGTTCGTACGCCATATTATTTTTATTTATGATGACATGATTATTTCTTGTTTTGGACATCGGTTTGCGAACGGGATACAGCAGAAAAGATTTGACGAACGTTGATGCAATAAGAGCTGTTCATTCCAAGACTGTCACTGCGACACCGATAAAACGATGAAGAACTGCGGTTTTGTCGAACATACTTGTCTAAAGCAGAGCTGCAGAAGAACCAAATGAAGGAGCTCGAGTGAGACTCATGACGTCACATTCGTGGCAGAGACGCGAAGCATAAACAGCTATTTGAGCCTGAGAACTCTAGCTCTAGCTTAGAATCAGATAGCCTTGTTTTCCAATCTCATGCAATGCCAAGAAATGCGATTTTAACGTACTCACCTTCTTGCTGCAGCAAACGTAGATTTTGTAGTGTACACTGCCATACTGAAATGGACAGTACGGTGATGATTACAAACTTTGAGACAAAATAAACTTTCGCATGTTAAATTACACCCACCATTCTACAAAATGAGTGCGCTGACAAAACTTGAAATTCGTTGGCCACTTCTCTTATGCGTCGTGCTTACGACTATGTCCTTGTTATAGGTATCGGTTATGTGTCTGGGGTCTGCACAGAGTCCTACGTAGCACTGGGGGAAGACAATCCCGGACTTTTCAGCGGAATGCACACCTTCACCCACGAAGTTGCCCACCTGTGAGTACCTTTAGTATCGACCGTAACTGTGACGTACAATCGAATGCGAATATAACGAGCCTGGATAAAGCCATTTGTTCTCTACATCAAGCATGCAAATCTTGTTGAAAGATTTCTAATATAAAATAACACCCTTACAATTAACTGGACACCAGATTAATCGAACTTGGGGCGTCAAGTGCTGTGAACTTCCTTGCATTCCGCGAATACAGAGTACAGTGTAGTTATTCTGATTTATCTCGTTTTTCGTCAAGTTTAGGCACAGGAAGAAATTACTGCCTACCATAGGTGCAGTTTTGTTTTTAATAAATGAATTAATTTCATGCTTTTTTCCACATGCGATAAAGATTCGCTATAACCAAGACATCAGAAAAACTAAGTTTGCCATAGACGAGTTTACCTATATCAAATTATTGATATATAGAACTATTTTAGCCAATAAGGCAATTTGTTATAGTAGGATTCGACTGTATTGGTAATAAGATGAAATGGAATACCAGGAAAACCTTCAGAAAAATATATTCGGAATTCTGAAAGAAATATGTTCTGAAGCTGAATGTTCGAATATTCAGCTTGAGTAGATTCACAAATATCCAATCATGTTCTTATCAGTTTAAATTCGTTCGCAGAAAAGGAAAAAGAAAGACGCTTGCTTCCGAACATTTGTAAATACGTAGATGTCCTGCGCTAGCTAAACACAATCTATGCCTGCAACTTTATTAGTCTCATGAGTCCATCTAATTGTCTGCCACGTTTGAACTGCATTCTGGTTCTGCCCTTCATTCTATTACTTTAACAGTACAAATATAAATAACTGCAATAAAACGCGAATACATAAAAATTGGGTTGATTCAGAAGCTATTGCAGTCTAAAAATGTGGGCCTAAGCCAAAGGGCAATGTCCACTGATTAAGTGCTGCTATTCAATGTACCTTTTTGGGGCCAACTTGGTACACCGGGTATTACAACCGCAATAAACACCATGCGCTGCACTCCGAATCAGTTCGCAACATGTCTCAAAAGCATTAACCATTCGCTGAATAACAATTCTATGATAATAAGAACCATTCTTTACCATACCGTGAATGCTTCCCATTACGTAAATGTCAATTGACGTTGCGTCCGCAGCTTAGATGTTCAGACGGCACAAAAACGGCCAGACAGTAATTACAGAAATTTGGGTGAATTCACCAAGAAGTCGTGGTATTAAATACGTGAGACTGTCACGTGTTCACACACACACACACACACACACACACACACACACACACACACACACACACACACACACACACACACACACACACACACACACACACACACACACACACACACACACACACACACACACACACACACACACACACACACACACACACACACACACACACACACACACACACACACACACACACACACGTGTGCAAGAATTATTAAATGAACAAATTACTGAATAAATGGTTCCTATAGTTAAGATAGCAGTACGAAGGCAGATAAGAAGTACTGCCTTATAGCTTAATAGACTATTGAATGCCTATTGAGTGCTAACGAGTTGATTTATTCGCAGCGAGAATTAAAACTTGAGCGGTACATTTGTTGTCTAGTTAGAATAACAACGACGAACGAACGCGGGGGATTATGACGGCTGTTCTGTGCTGAGCTGGTCAGGCCATATGGTGTATAGAACAGATAACCGGTGTTCCATAAGAGTTACAGAATGGATACCAAGACAAGGGAAGCGTAGTCTAAGATGGCAGAAAACTAGGAGGGGTGATGAAATTAGGAAATTTGCAGGTGGAAACTGGAACCAGCTAGCGCAAGACAGGTGCGATTGGAGATACCAGGGAGAGGCCTTCGTCCTGTAGTGGACATAAAAATGGGCTGATGATGATGATGATTACATTATTGTCTGCAATTGAATACGAGTTAAGAATCACAAATAGCATACGTTAAGTCATGGAAGCTGGTGTCCCATTTTCAGAAGTGTTGCAGCAATCCTAACCTACGCATACGTAAGTTTCTCGCTTCGAAAAGCACTGGTGTCGGCGAAAGAGACGAATTTTGGCGCCCTACAGAACATTAACTTGTAAATCAGCTTGACCTAATCTGTAATTGCTTGCCCTATAAAACAGAAAGTCGTGGACAATTGTTTTTACACGCTTCCGTTCCGGCTTTGGCAGAATATCGACGATTTGCATTTTTACTCAAAACGCATCATTTTAATAAAAAGTTCAAAATTAACTTGTGTAGTTTAAGTGCCAAAACCATGATTTGATTATGAGGGGACTCCGGAATAATTTGTATCTCCTGGGGTGCTTTAACGCGCACTTAAATCTAAGTACACGGGTGTTTTCGCATTTCGCCCTCATCGAAATGTGCGCGAAATGAGAAATTTTTCTGTGACCTATAGATGTGTGTGGCGAAGCATGTACTAATGCTACCCCGTCTCTTTTGCAGCACTTGAAGTTCCGCAAAGCTTGTTCTCAAGGATGCGGCGTTAGATATACTATTCTTATTTCATTTATTTCCCCATACATGGTCCCTGCCTCGTGCCCTTAAAGGAGTGAATACAAAATGCAACAAAGCAACGAAACATTGGATAAGAAATACAATCCACGCATGCGACCCACATTAAGAAGGTTACATAGTAGCTTGTAAATAACACTACGGCGCGTTTTACATAATTGTGCGCGTCTTCAATCATCCGCTGTTTTCTTTACGATGGACTTACAAACCTGACTGAAATGGTAGAGCTGAACTTACAGCCATGGATATTCACGGACATTTGTTTTGCGTATTGGTCATATTCGCTGTACTCGAGCAGACAAGATCTTGCCAACCATATTTAAAATCTAAAATAATATTCGCGTCACTTGAAATGATTGAGTACTGCTGTAAGATAAATGTTGGATATTTTGTGAACAACACGTTGTTCAAAAAAAGAAATTTAGAACGAACAGTGCCTCCTGGTGTTCACATCTGTTTTAGTGCACTTAGATTACAAGCCGTTTACGAAAGAGCAGGTCCCGGGACCGTAGCCTCGTGTGTCTTCGATGCACGAAGCCACAAAAGCGTTAAAATCAATTCCGGTCTTTTACGTGCCAAAAGCCCAATTGATTATGAGGCACGCCGTAGTGCGGGACTTCAGAATAATTTTGACTACCCGGGGTTCTTTAACGGGCACCTAATACAGGGTATGCGAGAGTTTTTGCATTGCGCCTTCATCGAAATGAGGCCGCAGCGGCCGGGGTCGGACCCGCGTCCTCGAGCTCAGCAGAGCCACGTCATAGGTACTGGGCTACCGCGGCGAATAAACCGCACAAGTGCTGCTGCGCTTCTTGAGATGCACCAGCATATATTACCCCGTGTGCTGAGCTAATAAGTAATTTTGTTTCGCGTAATGGCCACACAAAGTGTGCAACTTCTCAGAACTATCAGTCACCTTTCCCTCTTTCCTCAATTCAGTGTAGCCAACCGGGATAAGCTTGGCTAACTTCCCTTGCCTTTCCCTTATCGTTTCTCTCTCCGACACACATCTGTCGGGATCATGCACTTTTATTCAGCCTGGGTGCAAAGCACGATGGAGATGACCCGGACGTGAACATGCCCGGCCATCCTGGTGCCGCGCGCTGCTCGTGGAGTCTTGGGCACATCATGAGCTACGTTAACAACGGTCCGCCTCACCACCGGTTTTCTACGTGCACCTTGGAGCAAATTAGTTACGTTCTGAGGTAAGACCTTTCCTTTTGTTAGATGAGCATGCGTGTCAACGTAAATATTTTTTTCAAGCTCCAAGCCAAACATACGCACCACAAGAAACCCTTCTAACAGCGGAGCTGTTTAAGGTGGCGGTCCCACTCCGGTGGGACCACTCCGGCTTTGGAGCAACCGTGGCGGCTCTTCTACTTAGGATATAAAGTTGTCGTATATACAATAAAAAAGCTTAATTCTTGTCGATTCCAACTATATATACTATAAAGAAATTGATTTATGTGATTTAGAAATAAATGTTCAGGAACAAGCAGGAGATACGTGGTTTTTGCGAACTGTCTCAGTTATGACCATATTTAGAAGAAACTACCGCATTTACTGCATTGTGGCTTGCTCTGTATCTTTAGGACATATTTATCTATTACCTGTAGACGCAGAAAAATAACGTTGAATGTTTACTTATTGGATGATTTGCTTTGGAAGATTGCCAAAATGTCGCAAATTCTGTTATAAACAGCCCGGCAACTACACGCTCAAGCAAGCTAGATTTTAGATAAATTAGAGTTCAAGGAATTTCGATTTACGACGCGAAACTTCATTCATGTACCTAAGCGACTAATTACCCCGTATCACCGTCACAACAAGGTCGCCACGACTGACTGCATGTGTCCGAATGAACCATCCTTTTATTTCAAAACGACTATTTTTAAATATTACTTAATGACTTCGTAGAAGCACCCGGTAGATCATGATGGCGTCATCGCCCCTTTGATTTTGTTATCTCAGCATTATTTGTGAACAATTTACAGCTCGGGTATTCTTAGGCCCGGTGGTTGGGTTAATCTAACAATTTGAGGCTAAAGTAGCTTTAATGTATCACACCAATTGATAAATAGGCTTTCCTTCTTTGCCCATGTTTTCTTCGGCATCAATAGAGTGAAACTATGTTATCGTTTATAGTATACTGCAGATCACGTTGGCGCTATAGCCAGCTAAATCTTTTTTTTTTTCGGGCGCAGATAAGGTAGATTCAAAACAGAGCCTCCTTCTTTAAACAACATATTCTGTCAGCATGTAAAGTTTATACGTAATACATTTGCTTTGTTTCTGTCGTTACACTTATTGCACTGTAGTCTCTCGTGAATGTCATGTGCGCGATGATGATTAGCAAGCTCACACTATCAAGAAATTCGCTACAAAGCTGCAAATGTTGCATTTTGTAAATTCAGAGCAAAGTCTTATTGAAGTGAATTTCGAATTCAGTGATTAATGTCCAATAGCAACTATAATGGCTCGTCCGCCATCTTCATTTCATGGAATCAGCCAGGCATTGACCATTATACAGTGACTGGAGGCAGATGCTTGCACCGTGTTAAGCTGGACTTACGCCCACGACTCACAAAGACGCGCGATCGTGACATTTCCTGAGTGTGTGCACAATTCCCTGTCTTTTTGATTCTTTATTTTGTTTACTTTTTCTTCAAAATTCTCGTTCCCAAATACCGCGGCCGATAAGAAATTGGATCCATCACTGATTCGCACACTGCCTTACTTTAAAAAAAAAAAAAAAAAAAAAAAGGTTAGCCGGGCTCGTTGGCACGACGGCATATTATTGCATAGTATTGCATTTTTTTTATTGCGATAGCAATTATATGGACACTCAAAAGCAGATTTCTGCCGTCGGCGTCGCCGTCGCCGTCGGCGTCGCCGTCGCCGTCGCCGTGAGGTTCCGTATGACGTCAATGGAGATGAAATCGTGGCCGCGCGCCGCCGAACGCTGTATGTGCGAGTGAAAGGGCGCGAGGGACGCGCTCTTTCACGGGGAGTGAACGCACGGCGGAGAACAAACGCGCGTTCTGCGCCGTGCTTCCTTAAGGGCTGCAGAAGTAGGCGTCTCTTTCCTCCTTTACAATCACCATATATGTAGAGCAAACGCGCCTTCTTCCGATGCGCGAGAGGCCGTGGGGGAGGGGGGGAAGGGGGAGGGAAGGGAGGCGACGTTTAGCTGCGGCACCAAGTGCCTATTTATATCAGAGGCTCCGGCAACAGTCACCAACGCCGCACGCATTTTGAGCGAACGCGGGCAAAATGCCGACGGCGTCGACAACAGTTCGGCGCGTTGCCGGTGCTGCTGCATGTCCAAGTTTATACAGCTGATAAAGCTAATATCATTACTCCGTATATCTCTCTACAAATTTGCTATCGCAATTGATGCTTCACCTTTCAGGTGAAACTGCGACAACTTTTTCTTTCACACGCCTCTTTGTATTTACTTACCAGTACTCCCGTGTAGGTTAGTTAACAGCAACTTCTTTTGATTAAGCTCCCTGCCTATCAGTACTGTTGCAGTCCCGAATCGGCAGGGCGCATTTTTTTTTTTTTGTTTCCATCGAAGCAGCCCCTTTCATCAGCGCCGTCCAGACGGCGACCGTGCCCGACACTGACCATGACAAGCTGATCGTCACGGAGATGCCACAGATTGGTGCGAGGGGCCAACTTTGTGGAATTACTACCGTGGGAACTGTGACGATCTCCGTTTCCCAGATGGCCACGCAGTTGCGCCAAATGCGAGGGCGAGGGTGCAACATTAGACGCGGAGCTCTGTGAAAAATACGACTCCTCTGATGGGCCGCACCAAAGTCATCAGATTCCCTAGTCGGGTGAACTAGCGAAGACGACTGTTTTATGAGCGGACACCTTGGATGCAGTGGTGTGCCGTGACATGTTCTCATGTGTGCCGAGACATGTAGTGAGTCAGACAGTCAATATGATCTTACACGGAGTGGGCTACCATATCTGGAGCCACTGTAAATACTGTAAAATAGGCCCTTTTCTCTCGCTCTTACTCCCGGCCGTAACCATCCCTATGGCTGAAGGATCACCGGCCTAAACGCTACCCCGAGTCCTAACAATCCTTATTTCTCTTCGCTGCTTTTGAACAGCGTTTAGTATGTTCAAGTAATATGCCAGCGATTATATTATTCGTAGCGAATTAAATGGCTGTTATCGGGATTCTGAACTTATGGCAAAAAGGTTCAAAATCTTCGAATTTTGTGCTTGCGCTCGTGTTTGTATACGCGTTTGTGTGCGTGCGTGCGGTTGGTGTTCTTCCTTGGCGATTGTTTTTCTAGGTATTTTACTTAATATTATCTAGAAAGCGTGACGTATTAATAATCGTTTGTCAGTGTTCCGTCTTCGCCTTTCTTTTCTGATTGAAGACGTGCAGGTGAAGCATGCTGGAAAATAATCTCGGAAGGGACTTCCGTGAAGAACGTGTACCCGGGAATGGCAGTGTCGTTTCGAAGGTTCTGCGCAGTTCTGCCTTACGACAAACAAAACTCGACGTTCGATTACGCCACCGTAAGAAAATGAATTTTTGTTGCGGAGATTCATTTGTTACATTTGCAGCGCGATACGGTTTGTGCTGTATGCCATGCATGCCTTAGATGCGGAATACCCCAATATAACCTCCCTTTTCCTCCACATAGGTAAACCAAGCAACCTGCCAAGTGCGCTGCCATTTCTACAAGGAGATCATGTCCATATTTAGCGATATGCCACCTGTGCGCATGAGCTTCCACTACGAAGCAGAAGCACTGGACTACATGCCTTGCGGCGATCGTCTGTAAATTTTGGCACATACTCTCCTTTCACAGCCTGTCTCACTGACCGGTATCTAAATAGAAAGACTCTGAGCACGTCATATAGCTATTAGATCGTAGAACTACATGTGAACTTGGGTATGGTAGGATTAAGTAGAGTGTAATGGGAGACGTTGGAAGCAGCATAAGCCTCCGGTTAGTCTAATCTACGTTTATGCACAAGAAATGTGGATTTCTTGTACTCTCTTATCTGCCTCCGCTCTAGATTTTTCTGAACCTGTCATGTTTCCTCTTATTAAAGCGAATAACCTTCTTTGGTACTATCGGCCTTTTTCGTGGTTGGCGGCGGTCGGTGGTGGTCAATGGTCGGCTTCGGACACGCATTTTAATAACGGCTGCCTTTTACCAAGAGGCTTGTACCACACACATCTGCGTCAGACATGTAGTGATGCTTACCTTTTTGCATAAAAATTGGTGTTACTATGATGTTCGGCGCCAGTTATCTCACGCTAGTTGCGCGTCTCGCACCTGGTTGCAAAAATGAGATGTAGAAGCTATTGTTTGAGGACTAAAACAGTGAACCAGTTTTTTCTGTTGTCGCCAGGTTTGCGTCCAAGGAGTGTGCACGGCAAGGCCTCCCAATATGGGTGAGCCGACGGATCAACAGAGAACCGATAGTGCTTATGAGTCTACTGACGTCGGTACAACCCGTGCCGAAGTGATGACCACTCCCGAAGAGACGACCACAACTAGGCCGACGAGAAGACCAACAAGAAGGATGTTCCCGTGGCGGCACAGGCAAAGGCATTTGTAACTTATGGGTATAGCAGCACATGTACGGAATAAACGTCGTCCGTGGACAGTCATGATTGATTGAAACGCTATAATCCGGCACTGTTTTCTTCGGCAAATTCTGCGCTCTGCCGAAATGCACATCCGCGGGAAGACGGCCAAATGAATTGAGGTATCACTGTCCCACCTTTTTCCTTGAGGTAGTCTTCGGCAGAAGGTTTTCCAGCACACTTCAACGTGCATGCAACGCTATCCACAGAAGGCCGCACGGTGGGTTTATTGCGCAGTTGTTGTAATATACTCATTAATAATATTTTTTTCACTATCATTTGTCACGCTTGAATTGCTGTCGCTTGTAATTCGCGTACAAGCTTCTTTCTGGCGGCCTGCTGCACGGGCGTGCAGCTAAAGCTAGGTGCATGGAAATTTAGTGATGAAAATTACTCGAAAAATACCCGTTAGTACCGCCAACAACGATATTTTTTTGCATTATTGAATCCAAGAAAAAATAAATTAAGTCGCAGTTAATGCATCCGTCCTCGAACCACAATGTACAGTGGATAATGCACATACGATGACTGCATCGTTTATTTAAAATTTGGGCAGAGTTACGAAGTAGCTAGGAAACTTGAAGTTTACGTGAATTCTGTGCTTCTACACCTTTCGCGGTGGGCTGTACGTAAGAAGCTAGTGGTTATTAGGCCGAAACCTGCTTACACAACCAACGAAAGATTCTGCTTCAGAAAGTTGCGCTCCCTAAGGAAGTGTTTAATTGATCAAATGTTTCATCAATGCTTGTAGCCTCCGTGACTTTTTGGCAGCCGCCTCACGGTCTTGAATGTAAGGGCAAAGTATTCGCTGACCTCGAGAGCTCCGCCGACAACATGGGACCCTTCACATAAGGTACGAAAATGATGCACTGATGCCGTATGCGCGAGCTCATCGCTGCGCGGACAGTTTTTATGTGCGCGTCTTTTTCAGTTTCGAAAGTTGTTCGTCGTGCCTGGTGTCACTCGGTTTCCAATAGGTCAAACCCGGGTTCTGGTGAGAAACTCCCGCGCTGAAAGCTGGTCCCCCACCTCAAGTGCACCACCACCGCATTCTTGCTGCATATAGCACCGCCTCTCTTATCGCAACCTTTTGGTGCTAGAGGATTCGACCACCCAAATTAGAAGCACGTGAGCTGTTTTGGGGGCATATTAATAGGCCTTCAAATTCAATTAAAAGCGTTGAGACTATTGTTGACGTTGACGCTGCATCGACTCATGAGCGACAACAAATTCTGCACGATCCCTTGAGTCGGAACAAAGATTACTCCCCGTGAGCAGTGACCGAATACAACGTCGGAAACTAATAATTATGTGCGACAAATCCTGTCAAACCCCAACATGAATCTTCACTCATGACACTTGAACTGCATCTTACAACTCGGGAGCCTAGGATGAGTGTCATTTGAAATATAGGCCACTGATATATACTATTTTGCTACATAAAACAATCAAACACTGTCATATATATATTGTCACGGAGCGGCATATTTTCTCGAGTTTTCGAGTGGTTTTGACGCCAATTAACGGCCGCCCAGAAACGTGGTGTCCTCACTGTGCGGCGTATAATTTCGAGAAGGCGACACGCCGAATTACGGGCGTCAAAAACGTCGTGGCCTCACGGGGTGGCATCTCGATTCGAGACGCGGCACGTCGATTAACAGACCTCGAGGTGTGCGTGGGCGGCCGTGTGGTACAGTGACAGGGCTCGACCTTGGAGAGAGGGGAATCTACCGTCCCTCGTCCATGGTGAAAGGGGCGCGGCCAAGACCTTTGAGAGGAGTCATGAATTAATTAGGTGAATTCTGCATACCGACAGTTTCCCTACATAGGGAACTAGGGAAAGGAGAGGCTATTTAAGCGCAGGTTTTGGGCCCTGCTATTTAGTCTAGAAGCTGAACCTATGTGCTGCTGAGAAGCCGTCGGGGGGCTAGTGCCGTCCAGTATCATCTGGGCCGCCTGGCCACGTCGGAACTCCGAGGAACTAGTTGACGAACGAGACGACAAACCAACGTCTGCAACGAAGCCCACGGTAGTTCGCCTCAAGTTAGCTCAACCTGCTTGAGAGAAGACGTCAAATCTGGACTCCCGGGAAACCCAGCCCAGCAATCGCATCCAACTCGACAAGATCGGCCCGCCAGCATTCTTCGGGAAAGCTCTGTGCCACCGACTTCACGGTTTATGGACTTGCTGCTGCTGCCCGGCCACGCGTATGACATCGTTGGTTTTCTTTTGAACGTTGTTTTCTTTTGAACTTTGTTTTAGTCAATTACTGTTAAGTGTATGCTTGTAGATTTGATCCGCGCCCTGTTTCATTCTTATATCTACTGTTAATTGCTCGTATTTATTTGTCTTCATCATTGTGTTATATTAAGTTCAGGTGTATTAGTCTGTCTTGTGATTTTTATTATTTTATTTTATTAATTTGTCTATATTTATCAGCTGATAAATATCTTGTTTTTTGTTTACTCCCGACTCTGACTCTCTCACTGTGTTCGCTCGAGTATGGAACGACCAACCGGCTTGTCTACCCCGTCCATCGACTTCGCGCCGACGACGAATCGGTGACAGCTGTGACATTATATATATATATATATATATATATATATATATATATATATATATATATATATATATATATATATATATATAATTTCGAACGATGCTCTGCAGGTCGTGTACGCACGTAGTTTAGATAGAGGGAGCACACTTACGAAAAAGGCATGTTTACTTGCTTGCGTATCGGCCGTAGCACGGCCTTCATCAGAGTGCATATATATCAAAATTTGTGGTTAATCAGGCATCTTTCCCTGCGTGCACCATCGGTTTCGAGCACTCTGAGCCTCCATGCACACAACGCGCCGCGTCCGAGCCACGTCCGCGCCTGCTCCGCCTACTCCGTGTGCCGAGGCACCCTACCGGGCCCATCTAGGGACTAACAAGCCCACGCACACAGCAGGGAGACCCTAGGTCTGGTATTCCGGTAAGAACTGCGCATTTATTAAGCTGGGTTTCGATACAACACATTTTAGCAATGCAACCGAATCGGAATCTAATTGCTATACAAAACATGGCCAAATGGTCGCTGGTGGCCACTGACTGCGCGCCGCGACAGAGAAACACAAAGAACAAAGAACCCAGTCTATAGTAATGTCGCCTATCCGTCGGCCAGTGCCTGCTATCGTGCACCCCACAGCAGATAAGATGGAAAGAGAAGAAACAGATGAACAGACGGGGGGCACGATCGGACGGCGCTGCCTCAGGACATGGAGACGAAGGAAGAGTGCAAGCGCCCGCCGAGGCCGGGACCCCGCTGAGCCGAAGTAACCATCCGCCAGCGGCGGACAAAGGGGCCGCCGCCGGCAGAGAGGAATACATACGCACCTTCCGACGCCTGGATGTGGTCTTCAGTCCCCATCTTGGGCGCGCCAGTAAAGGGCCCGAATCCCGCAAAAATCTTGGCAAACAAGGAAACCTGCTGCCATCCCTCCTAACTCCCCCCCCCCCCCCCCCTACCTTCAGGCTGGGGAACAAGCGACTGGCAACTACGGCATCGATTCTAAGAATAGTAGAGGGGAGCTGTTGGTAGAAGTTCGCGGGGAAAGGAATAGACTGCGAATAATGAATGCCCTCTACAAGAAGCACAGTAATAGGAACTGGACCTGAAAAGGCCTTAATGGAGAAACAAGAAATTAAATAGATTTCATACTCTCTGCCCATACCAGCATAGTGCAGGATGTACAAGTGTTAGGTAAGCTAACGGGCAATGATCATAGGTTAGTCAGGTGTAGGATTGCTCTCCATTTGAAGAGAGAAAGAGCAAAATTAGCCAAGAAAAAAACAGGTCAACCTAGACACAGTAGGGGAAAAGCCGACCAATTCAGGCTCGTAAACAAATATGCAGCGTTCGAACGGGAAGATGAAGATAACATAGAGGTAATAAATTAAATCGTAACTAGGCTGATTTCAGAAGCAACCATTGAAGTAGGATGTAAGGTACCAAGGCAACCAGTAGGTAAGAGAGAGAGCAAGGAGAGGAAAGGCAGGGCGGTCAACCAGAAGAGCGTCCGGTTTGCTACCCTGCACTAGGGGTAGGGGAAATGGGGAATAGAAAGAGGAAAATGGGGAGAGAATGAGTACTCAGTACACGTTGGACGATGTACAGGGACACTATAGGCGGTCTCTTAAACCGGTGCACTTCAAATACTGTACTAATGCACGCATCGATTTTTGTGCCAGTGACGGGTGTAGCCACGGTCCGAGTATCTTTGACTCAGAGAACGGTCTCGAGTCCAGCCGGTTTAAAGTTGGCCTGAGAGAGAGAGGCGTTCTACGTCGTAGGCGAGGACAGGTACACAATAGGTGCTCGATGGTTTCCTCGCGCATACAGGAGTCGCACATCGGGCTCTTGGCCATTCCCATACCATATGAGTAAGCGTCGGTGAACGCCACTCCCAGCCACAAGCGGCACAGAAAAGTTTTCTCCGCGGGAAAGGCTAGAAGGCAGTTGTAGCCGTAGCAAGGGGTCCAACTTGTACAATCGGCAATTGAAGGCACTTGAACTCCATAAAGCTTGTGACTTTTTGCGTGCAAGCAGACGAAGTTCCCTGGTAGTGTCCGTCCTCGCGTCTGGGTGTCTTCGTGGGCCGATCGGGCAGCCCTGTCAGCAATGTCGTTGCCGATGATGCCACAGTGAGCAGGAATCTACTGGAAGACTATGCTGTACCCTGTTTCCAGAGCATGGTGAAGCTCTCCCAAGTAACAAAGGATCTAATGAACAAACGACAGTGCATGAAAGGGTCTAACTCAAGAGATCAGATAGAATTAGCAGACCTGTCAAAGCTGATAAACAAGAAAAAAGGAAGCAATATACACAATTATAACGTCGGAAAATTTGAGGAAGCAGTAAAAAAGTAGCAATTTCACCCGAAGGCAAAGCATCGATTGCAATAGCAAATTAGCAGACAGCTATACCAAGTAAGAATAATAGGCCGCATAAACTTACAAACATTCGCTTACTAGCTAAATTAACAAGCATGGTGTCAGGCGCGCACATGTAAACGTGAACACATCTCACTCCATGACTGCGGAAGCTCGCTGTCAAGACGCGGCAGTCAGGAAGCGCGGCCGCAGCAGAGAGCGAATTGAGCTTCGTGCTGTATCTCGCCTCAACGCGAACTAAACGTCGAAAGCAAAGCGCATACGAAGCTATCGGCACTGGGCGTACTTTGTCCACATCACAGATCACTTTGAAGATGAGGCACGCGTGGGCGCGCACTTAGTTCACGTCCCAGATCACTGTTAAGATACGGCGCTCGCGCGGCCGTGCCGTAAGCAGCAGCCGTCGGTGCAGAACGGCCCCTCCTCCCTATCATGCCTCCGAAGCGTTGCGCGCGACGGAAGACAGCGCGCTTCCTCCGCGCTTCCCCCTTGCGTGCGCCAGCTTGAGCCGCGATCGCCGGCTGACCCTCGCACGCCTTCATTCGGACATACGGCGTCAGACAGCACACGGCGCGCGGTGATGATTGTATCACCATTGAACTTTATGTGGAACTTCACGACGACGACGACGGCTATGGCAGAAATGCGCCTGGAGTGTCCATATAACTGCCATCGCAATAAAAATGGCCACAGAGTGAAATCAGTGAGAAGAAAACTTGGCATAGGACAGCGCATGATGTATGCAGTGAAGAATAAGTAGGGTAATGTCATCAGCCATTTTTGTGATATATATAACGCAGTAGAATAATTCTATATTGACCTGCACAGTACCCAGAGCAGCCGCGCAACCTTCATTTGTAGTAGTGATGAACAGGATACAGATGCTGCTTCTATAACTAGCGATGAAGTAGACGGGTCTTGCAAGACATGCCGCGGCGGAAAGTGGCAGGAAAAGATTGAATAGCCGTCAATTTAATCAAAGATGGAGGAGCTATTATGCTTTAATTGCTTGCGGCCTTTTATTCACAATGATTCAGGACTTCAGGTGTACCAGAGACCTAGAGAATGCTAGCATTATCCTAACACATAAGAAGATATATTTTAAGGAATTGAAGGCCCGTTAGCTTGCTTTTACTAATGTATAAAATATTTACATAGATAATTTACAATAGAATCAGGGCAACACTCGACTTCAATCAACCAAGAGAACAGGCTGGCTTCAGGAAGGTATATTCTACAATGTATCACATCCATGTCATCAATCAGGCAATCGAGAAATTTGCGGATTTCAGTAAACCTCTCTACATGGCTTTCATAGATTATGAAAAGGCATTTGATTCGGTATAGATAGCAGCAATCATAGAGGCATTGCGTAATCAAGGAGTGCAGGAGGCATACGCGTGATCGTTTTGGGAAATACCTAGAAGATTCCACAGCTACTTTGGTTCTCCACAAGAAATGTAGAAAGTTACCTATCAAGAATGGGGTCCGGCAAGGAGACCCAATCTCTCCAATGCTATTCACTGCAGGCTTAAAAGAAGTATTCAAGCTCTTAGACTGGGAAATCTTAGGAGTGAGGATCAACGGCGAATATCTCAGCAGCCTTCGGTTTGCAGATGACATTGGCCTGTTCAGAAGCGCTGGGGATGAATTGCAACCAATGATTGGGCACCTCAACCATGAAAGTGTAAGGGTTAAAAATTAATCTGCAGAAGACAAAGGTGATGTTGAATAGTGTGGCAAGAATAGAGGAATTCACCATCGCAAGTCAGCCTCTGGAGTCTGTGCAGAAGTACGTTTATCTAGGTGCAATTCCTCACAGGGGACCCTTATCACGAGAAGGAAATTTCCAAAAGAATAAAAATTGGTTTCAGTCCATACGGTTGACATTAACAAATCCTGACTGGAAGCTTACCACTCTCGTTGAAAATTAAAGTGCGCAATCATTGCCTTCTACTGATGCTAACACATGGGGAAGAAACTTGGAGGTCAACAAAGAAGCTCGAGAACAAGCTAAGGGCTGCGCAAAGAGCGACGGAAGGGAAAATGTTAGGCGTATATTTAGGAGCCAGGAAGAGAGCGCTGCGGATCAAAGAGCAAACGGGGATAGCCGATATTAGAGTTGATATTAACAGAAAGAAAATGGAGCTGGGCAGGCTATTTAATCTGTAGACACGATAACTGGAGGGCCATTACAATTACAGTATTGTTGCCAAGGGAAGAGAAGCGCAGTCGAAGACAAAATCAGCAAGCGCAAGACAGGGGTAATTGGAGATCGCTGGGAGAGGCCTTCGTCCTGCAGTGAACAATGAAAATAGGCCAGTGATGATAAAAATTGACAATGATAATATATAAATAAAGAAAAGGCATGGAGGTTAACCAATTACGTGCCCAGTTTCCTACCCTACTCGTGGGGAAGAAGAAAAAAGCAGGAAGAAAGAGAATCAGTGTATGCACACCCGCAGATGATAGTTCATTCAGGTATATAGACAAGCGCTCATGTAGTCCGGTCGCTTTCTAGAAGCGCATTAATGCTTTGGTGACTTTGAAGATACTAGGCGTATTCCGCCAAAGTCCCAGGATTCTTCGCTGTGAGAACAGTTTGTTGTTAAGCGGCCGAGGCTAGTACACAGAGCATATAGATGTGGCACAGCATTGGACTGTGGCACAGATGGTTTCAGTAGATCCTGAAGGGTGGTATCGTGGTTTTGACGGTCATTTGAATGGAAATGAATAAGCATTCGTGAATGCGACGCCCAACCAAAGGCGGCACACGTAAGTTGCTTCACGACTGGAGAGCCCGGGTGTCAGGCAAAGTCGCAAGTCAGGCTCCAAGGAATACAGTCGCGAGTTAGTGAAGTCCGTCCAATTCCGATGTCGAACGTGATGCAAGTAGCATTGAGTAATGAGCAGAATGACAGTTTAGATTGCGGGAGTAGAGGAACTGCGCTGGTCTCCATCGTTCCCATTAGTTACTTCGATATGAGCTTGCACAACAAGCACTTCAGGAACACTCAGGAATATCTAGGAACACACTTCAGAAAAAAATCTGCCAATAATGAACTTACTTGATGCTTCTACGCAGATTTATATACGAAGCGCCAAGAATTGACGTTTGACGTCTTCTGCTGCATTTGTTTCGTCCGGCTGACATGCTTTCCTGGCCATTTTTGTGTTTCCGTACATTGCCCTATAGCCCGATGTATTGTTCAAATGTGTGGCTACTACTAACATCTTGGTCAAGGCTAGTCAGTTTATCTTCAGAACTATATTCAAACAGTGCGACTAATACAAGGACACACTGTTCTTGGAATAGTCCTTGGATTGAAGAGTTCTTGGATTGTTGGTTGCCCGTGGGGGCAACCAACAATCACCGAGTACTCCTCAAGTCCCTACATGAGCAAATAATGGTGGCCCCTATTCCGCGTAATATGCACCCGGAATATCACTTGGGCAGGAGAAAAGCACGAGCGATAACAATAGAAAGGAAATACGGCACTCCGCTGCTTGCTGAACAGATGCGGCCATGTGCCCGAATGGGGAGGGCAGCGTGGCTGGACAGACAGCAGGAACTAGTATCCGCCTCCGTTCGTACGCAGAACGTCGCCGCAGCAGAAGAGGCCGCCATTGCCCTCGCCATCTCGGCATCGAGACAAAGTGATGAACTATATACTCTTACAGACTGTTAGCATGTCGAACCTGCGTGAACGGCCATCTACATAAAGTAGCCTGCAATATTCTTAATCGCCTCAACGAAATACACTGCACCGCGATAATCTGGACAGCGGGACACGAAGCCATCCGAGGACACCATCGTGCACACAAGATAGCCCGAGGTCAATGCAACCGGGCACTGCAAGAGACGCCAGAAGACCCAACTGCGGAAACACTACACACTACGATATACTTCAGCACTACCGCCTTTCGAGAGAACGATGCCGCCACCGCACCCATCCCTCACCACAGCTGAAGCCACGACCTGGAGGCAACTCCCGACCAACGCCTATCCTCACCTCACGCTCCTTCACTCGATGTACCCCACCCTTTATCAGCCCCTTTGCCCTTTCTGTACAGAGCAAGCTACCCTCTACCACACCACATGGGCATGCCAAAATATACCCATTAACTACTCCAATTGAAACGCAACGCACGAGCACTGGGAGATGGTGCTGACCAGCTCGGCACTGGAGGATCAGCGAAAGCTAATCGCCACAGCCGAAAGTGCCACCGCTGCTGGGGCTCCGGACTGAAGGCTCCACCTTCCACGAGGATCGACGCCTTTCCGTGTCCCGTCAAAAAAAAAATGTCACAGTTTCGCCCTAAGGGCGAAGCAATGAATGCGATAGCAACGCAGCAATGTCATACGAAGTAAGGTGAGCGGCTTTGGTAACAATATGAATTGTAGTAAACATGAGGTGATTAAGTAAGCAGGTGTGCTGCGGCGTAAGTAGACCGACATGAAGAGAGACTCGATGACCACGAGAAGGCGCGTGTGAAACGGTGGTGTTGATGAGAAGCGCTTCCCGTGGGCAGCGCGTGCGAAGGGACACACCTGTAGCGCTGCACTGCCGATCCGGGCAGCATTGCATGTATAGCGTGCGTTGGAAAATGTGGCCTGACTGTTACTAACTGAATGAACAAGCGTGGTGTGAGCGCGCACAAACAAACATGAATAGATCACACTGAATGGCTGCAGACAACGACTGTCAAAACGCTGGCAGCAAGCGCATACGCCGCAGCGGGCGAAGGTAAAGCTTTAGGCGAAGGTGCGTGCGGTCTATCGCTTCAACGGAAACTGAGCGGCGAATGCACAGCGCATAGAAAGGTCAGAGCAGTGTGGAGATAAGAGACGGTGCGGGCGAGCGACGAGCGTGGTTGTTGGCAGAGTAGAAGTCTCCTCTCCTTGTCTCATCTCCTCTCCTCTCGGCATTCCTCCTCTCCGACGCTCCTCTCCTCTCCGGATTGCGCTACAAATGGCAACTCCTGCGGCTCCGCGCGCAATAATGCGAAGCAGCTCAGGTTAGAGGCGCGACGGTAGGCGCTGCATAGTCCGCTGGGGGGCGCCACTGTAGCTCGCGGTATAATTACGCGCGCTCCGCTCCTCTCATTCTCCCGCAACGCCGCGATGAGTGCCACGGACAGCGCCAGCGTCAACGCCAGTGTCAGCGCCGTGGACAGCGCCGCGGAGAAGAGGGCTCGAGCCGCTGCCACGAAACGGCAGTGGCGACAGGCCGATCTGAAAATTAATGGGAACTTGAGTCGACCCCATGGCTGCTTCGCATGCTACTCAGGGTTCCCCTACGAGAAGATGGAGTAATTTTTTTCTAATAGTGGAGACAAACGTAGCCTCAAAATAAAGCAATTTGCTTCTTTTGACTCCTTTTCCTGAGTACCCAACAGCAACACTGATTCGCGGTCGCGGCTGTCGTTTTCCGATGAGGGTGGGATGCAAAAAACGCTTGTACCTTCTTTGTGTGCAAGCTCAAAACCCTCAGATGGAGCCCGTATGGCCTCCCTCATAACCCACTGTTGCTGTTCTGAATGTTCAAAACCCGTAATTTAATTTAAATATAGTAGCAGTAGCACGCTCCTTGCGCTGGTCCTCTGTGTAAGTGTTCTTGTCGTCGTCGTCTTTCAGGGCGGTTTCTTTAACGTCACTTGAAATGACTTATCCAGCCACCCTTCATGTAAATGAAATAACAAAATTTCTTTAAGCCCTCCCGAATGCAAAGCAAGCTTATTGCAAAGCAAGTGCGCGGCAGCAGATTCCGCAGCTGAACGATGTTCTTCCATTATCGCAAAGCAAGTTTCGTATATATGCGAGGTTTTTGTGCCCTTTTGAATGTTGGATAACGTGTACGTTGACAGTGGCTTTTAGGTGCCAAGGGACAATGATTGACAGATGCGACATCAGTGGAAAATTTCCAGTTCCATCATATTTTCAGACAGCAAATTGAACAGTACTGTGGTTTGCTTGTAGTATAAGTTTTACTTTCGAACTGATGCCAACAACTTTTTCCCCCATTTAAGTGATCTATTGATTCTGACTGCTTGGAGTATGGCCTTTCCTTCTGTGCTCAGTAACAAGTTAGAATAGACACTTTCATCTTGAATGTCTCACCCGGTGGTCATAAAATACTATTTGCCGCGCTTTGCATTCTGCTGTCGCTAAAGAGAAGCGAAGTATTGACGCAGGCTAAGTATAAAAAGCAGAAGAGTGACCTTTTTCACTACAAATCGACACACCTGGCAGTGTCTCTTCCACGAAAATATTGCAAACTTTCCACACGCTTCGAAAGATGTGGGCAAGTCCGAAGTCAGTTTTACCATTTTCAATCTTCTGTAGTTGGAATTAGGTAGCATGAGCAACTACTCAAGGGCTCTTAGATATAACATATATTGCTCCGCTTTTTACAGGATGCATATGATCTTTGTGGCTCTTTTTATACTCGCGATTGAAGGTAAGCTGGTTCACTTGTATTTACATTTTTTTTTATCCAGCTGGTGTATTAAGGTTCATGATTTAGCAAAAAAAGTCTAAAAATCGGGTTAGTTGGTGTCGTCTTTACTGTAGTCGTGTCCTGGCTAGACTTGTCGACTTTGCGTTCTCGTTTTAAGTTTGTCCACATCCCTCAGTGCAATAATCAGCGCGCTTTACAATGGGATTTATCGATTCATATTTGTGTAACACGACGCGGTAACGTAAATTAAGTGTCGAATGAGCTATAAATAAAGAAACATACCAGCGCGTGCACACGCATACAAATACATAAGTATAACCACTTTCTACCTACCCCAAAATTTTCATGATGTGCAGATATTCTAGGGCGGAGGTTTTAAACGAATCTAACCATTTATCTGGCAATGTAAGCACTGATTTAATTAATGCTAAAGTACTTTAACAAATCCCATAGGGCTCTCCTTGGACTTATTCGACGGGTGTGAATGCAAGTACATGTGTGAATAGCGCTCATCTTGCAGCCACCCTCACTTTCATTCCCTATTCAGTAAAGGGAGGCGTGGAGCTATGCGTCCTGACGCGTGTGTCATTTCAGCATCAGTCGAAACACACTCCACCAGTAACTGGGCTTCCCTGGTGCAAGGCGCACCTACTGTTAACAGATCGGTTCACATTTATGCTCATCTAAATCACTTCCGTCTTATAGCCTGACTGGAAGTAGTGCGGCTATTCCGCCCCCTTCCAGTCATGGTGGCAGATGCTCGCCACATAATATGAACTTGTCCAGCCTTACAACCCGTATATGTTGACTGGGTAGACTAAGACACAACATGAGACTACCAACATCGTCAGTGTGTTCGTTATGTCACGATCGTGGTGACGCGAAACAGTGCTTGTTAGGCTGACCGGAGTTCGTCGATGATTGATGGGTTTTCCTTTGTGTCTTGAAATTTAAAGCGGCTTTGAGCGACCATCCTGCTGGGGCACTGTATTTCCGGGAGTGAGGTATTTGGCCTTCTACTTAAGTTTCTTAGAAAGGCCGCGTTGTTCAACGAGTGGAGACGTTGAGCAGCCGTTGTTTTTTTCGTCACCAGGCACCTAATGTAGTAGGACTGGCTGCTTCGTGGACGTGAGTTGACCTGACGGAGCAGAGGAGCCCTATCTACGCAGCGTCTATAGCAGGAGTGTTCAAACCACTTTTCAGCGTTAGGGCTAAGTGGCATCATTTACATTTACATACTTTACATTTAACTGTGCGGCAAGTTTAGTCCTTTGCAACTTGGAAGAAGATGTTTGGGCGGAGCAATTGCAGGCACGACTTTCCGAGGCTAAGTATGCCTAGATAACGCCATTCTCCTCTTGCTTAGTTAGATACATGTCGGTCATCAATGCGCGATTACAGCTTTAGGCTGAGTTAAGCTCGTTCAGTGAACTGCAAATATAAAAGACGCGGCAGGTTATTCAGTTCTTCAGGCGTGCAAAGCGGGTGAAATTGTGCATACTGCCAAACTTGTCTTTGATCATGTCAGATGGGGAAACCAGGGAAGCGCGTGAAATTGTGCATACTGCCGGGTCTTGTCTTTGAATATGTCAGATGGGGAAACCAGGGGAGAGAATGTTTGTTCGCGCTGTGCTTTGCCAACTGCGAGGGACATCACATCTTTGTAAAAAAATCAAATGGGCCACAATTGATGTCAGGGGTGCAGCGAATTTCGCATCGCATTTAATATCTACACAACACATATATCCAATGTGTACACATCGAGGGTCGGCGTTCTTTAGCCAAAATTGACCCTTGCGCCACTAAACCCACTCATCAACAACAACACACCGAGACCACAGCCTTTGTTCCACGCAGGTAAGGAAAATGCGAGGCTCGTTTACCCAAGACTTCTTGAGGAGAGGTCGTCTGACGGGAGGATGGTGGTTCACGTGCACGACGACCTCACGCTTAACCTCAGGAAATCGTCAGTCGCAGCCGGCGAAATCCGTGTGCTGACGGAGGAAGACGGACGCCGCGTCACCCGATTCGTGAGTTGAACACGTCATGCCAGTAAACTACAAAAGTTAGTCAGCAGACATAGCAATGGTCTGATAGTGACTAGAATATGAATATATTATCAAGAATTGGTAATCACTTTGATTAGAAGTAGGGCACACGCTAGAGTGGCATCGCCAGCGCCTCGAAACAGCTAGTGGCACTCCATCTTAGGTGCTGGTTTCATTCAAATCTGAGACATCTTCGTGCTGCCAATAGACTCCCATTTATTTACTTATTTTATTAATAAATTATCTGCTTATTATAAATCGATTTATTTTGAAGCGAGGGGGCAGTAAAATTGAGCAACCAAATGTGCCCGACACCACCGTCTAGCTTCCACCAGGCTCTGGCAACGTCACTGAAGTGCTCATAATTTTTCTTCTTCGCAACGCTTTAAGTTAATTCTTATATTGAACATGTTAAATCTGCGGAATTTAAAGTCGTCATTGCTCAGCACTAAGCAGCAATTCGGAAAATAGCAGCAGCTGCGAGATATCCAACATTCACGCTCACGGAAATGTGAACCGGCTTTCAAGGTGAGCATTAACAAAAAACTTATATCTCTTAAGGTGAGACGAAGCTAAGTGGAACGCCATTGTATTTGGTGAACGAGTAATAGAAGCAAGTTTATGAATTTTTACTGAGGGTACATCCCGACGGCAATTCGGCAACTGCAAGAAGGGAAATATAACCAAGGAATTAAGAATGTATGATATCATGTATACTAGTTACCTGAATTAGCGATTACCAGACAATAACTGATGCCCTCGATCACCGTTTATTTTGCCAAAAAGTGTCCTTACTATGTCAACAGAAAATGAATAACTTTGGATCTTCAAACAGGTTGGGTAAATGAAGGTATGTCACATTGAGACCTTACTAAGTGAAATCGTTTGAATAACTTCAAACAACACGCTTGAAAGTTGGGTCTTCGCACCTCTAGCATCGCAAAATATATTAGGCTGATTCATAGACGTGGCTGTGTAAAACTTGTGAAACCAAGTATCACTTTCACTTAAATGATAACTACTGTAACCATCAAGTACACAAGAGCACCTACAAAATAAAAGCTGAATATGATTCATTGAAGATAGTCAAACGAATAAATTCTAATTATATCAATTACTTCAGGACTTTTAAAGATCTGTACGTTTTGCTGCAAATACGGCAGGGCACCCTTATGATACGAAAAAATTATTTAAATGTCGGCACGTTGAAAAGTCGCGCAAACGCCAGAAAAAATGTCGCTCAAATGTCCACACGTTGAAAAGTCTAACGGACACAAGCGCTACACCAGGCAACATTTTATTGAAAACAGCAGTGAGTATACGTTAAACCAATAAAAGTAGAACGGCTAAACAGATTGCAGGATGCGTATGTTCGTCTTATTCGCTATCCTGCAGTTTCTAGGTGGGGCAATAGGTGATTATAGTTATTGATCAGTGCTTGTTCTGCTTGTTACATCTTCTATCTTATTGTACTGTTGATGGAAAATGAAATTGTTCCGTATTGTAGACCATCTTCAAAATTACCGATCCACGTTTCTGTTCCTCAATACGTGCTAAGCAAAAGTTTTTACAAGCTTACCAGAAAGCCCCCGAAAGACCAACAGTGAGGCGATTCTTTTTCGTATTTCGCGGGCTTTCTTTCAGGTAAAATTCGATAAAATAAAATAGCCAAAAACTGTCAAGACAGGCAATACTGTTTGTTTTTTTCAAAGCAAACAAAAGTGACCACCCATGAATGTTTCACTGGGCTGTTTGAAGGTCGGGTGTGTCATCACCTTACACTTGCGTCGGCAGTTAAGTAAATTTGACGCCTGGAGATTGGAATAAAATCGGAGTGGAATGGTTTTTCGTGACACGACTACTGCTGTGTTCAAGTCGCAACTGACCGACAAATCAGTACACGTTGCTCAGTCGATATTTCCGTTGGTGTTACGGCCACACCGTGTAAACTTTATATTTATCATTCAAGACCGAATAGATGCATACTCCCTTCAACGTAATTATTGTCGCATGTATACAGGCGCCAACACGCCTTCTACACGGCAAATCAGTTGTTCGGAAGCCCACAAGATAGAGGAAGGTTGGTGAACGGGAACTACGTGCTACAGGCAGGTGGAGGAAACTTTTCCGTTTTATAAACGTTCCTGTAGCCTTCCGCGATACGGATATGCCTGTAGTATTCAGTGTCCCTGTGCTTCGAGTGGTCGATCAATGCGGCCTAGCTCTGCGATTCGCTGGCCTCCTGGTTAGCTCAGATAGTAGAGCGACCTCTCCGGAAAGGCGTTGGTTCTTGATTCGATCCCTGGACCAAGGCAAACTATTCTTAACTGCGAAACTTTCCTTCTGAGAAATCTAGTATTAGTTGTAGCCTTTGTAGCTTCTTGCTAAATTAGGAATTTTTCCTTTCATGAACATTCGACCTGGAAGAGGACAAAGTTAGGCTCCATAGTAACTAAGTTATACCTAGTGTGACTGTCATTTTGGTATTATATCCAAGGCACTTTACGAACTGTTTCTTTTTCCTTTATTTTTTGCATGCTGAGTAAATAGGCGAGATCAAGGCAGATCGCCAGGAGCTTTAAAACATTTAAGATGGATTAACATTTTGTGCACGTCACAAGTGTCCGATGATTAACTTTTTACGTAGGTTGTGCTGAAAGATACATACGCTTTTTAAGGCCTGGGATGCCTACTTTTACAGCAAAGCTGTTATTGCGACACGATGCTATTGAGACTGTGCGCTCAAAACGTCCGCACAAAATGTCGCTGGAAGTTCACTGATAAATTGCTTAACCTAGAACGTTAAGTCTCAAAGGGCACGTTGACCACGTCATGAATTACATGTGGGCAAAGTAGAAGCGTATGGGGCAATAGACGCATGTCCCCGTATAGTTTGCACCGGTAAATAAAATAAAGCGTTTTGACGCATTGGAGCACTTGGGTACGTCAATGAGTATTGCGATAGCTTTATGAACGAAGATGAGAGTATGCAGCTGCCTGAAGCCACTCCAATCGACGCCATTGATATGACAAGGCTTCAATTGTTGCTGCAAATAAGCGGCTCAACATTTTGCTTTCGAAATTTTCCGCTTTTAAAACTTTTCAAACATACATGTATACAGTGACAAAGCATCTTTTCTCCGAATCAATTGTTAAAAGTGCTTTTCTTAGTTCGGAACGGTTCATTCGAGAGCTTGAAGTGGTCACGTGTTCAAAGGCCGCCGGTGCAACAGCCGCGGCTTGGCGCAAGTATACAGCGAGGAGAGTGCACCCAGGCTCCGGAATAGTCAGAAGAACTAGAAAGGCGTCTTCGACGGGAATCACTGCCTCGAAACACTCTGACAATGCGCGCCCACTCTGCTTTTTGCGGTTAATTAACTGCAAGTATGTATATTTTTTTCAGGCATTGATAGTTCACCAGACCATTGACTCAATATTATTGAATAGGCTGATTAATTTATAAGTTCTAAGGGTGTGCGAATTATGAATTGTGAGACCGAATCGAATACGAATCGAAGAGTGTCAGAAGAGAATCGAATCGAACATCGAATAGTTTTCGAATAATGAACAGCCGTTGTAACGATGATAATAAAACAATGCTCACATCTTGGTATTGCTAAAGTTAGCAAGTTTCTGTCATTACATAGTACGTTATGAAGCGCTGTTTAGTAAAAGCGCAAATAGAGCATTAGGAGCAAACAAGTAGTTTCTTCGCATGCATGGCACTCTTCAGGGAGTACGAATGATCGTTGTATAACCTTTAAAGTACGGGTACCTAAGCAACCTAGCCTGCTCTACTATGCAAGTGCTCATGTTTTATGTCTATACTATGCCCGCGGGGATGAAAATTTACCGTACTTTTGTTCAAATTTTGTTTAATAGGGTGCAGTGGACGTTCTCAAATATTTGTAATGTATTGAAAAAGATATTAACATATACGAATCGAATGTTGTCCTATTCGATTCGGTATTCGAATCCAATAAGACAATATTCGATTCGTTATTCGAAAGTTTCAAAGATTAGGCACACCCCTAGACTTATACTCAAATAATATTTGATTATATTTTGTGCATAAGCACTCCTCATGGTCAGAAATGAATGTGAAAATGCTGTTCTATTTTTTTCGTCGATGTGGAACGGCTGTAGGCATCGCAGGGTTAAGTACCATAAGATCTTCTTCACTGTCCAGTAAAACACGTGTCATTCTTCAAGCAGTCCTGAAAGTATAAACACTCAATATAAGCTTTTGGGATATGAACTTGTAACTAGAAGTTACCGCTATGATAAACTACATCGGTGTCAGGGTTATAACTGAAAAGTTCGATGTAACAACAAAGAAACCAGATGATTGAAAGGGGTGAACGAAATGTCCTCTTCTGCATGTGTTTACTCTAACCTCTGAAACCATGAATCCTTAAGAAGTCGCTCAGCTTTCCGTCGTTACCAGGTTGGATTGTTTATTTCTGATAACACCGAAAACCTTCTGTTTATGCATTCTCTCAAGCAAGCTCATGCCTGATTTCAGTACAACGGGGAAGATATTGAGAAACATCTTTACGAAGACGAAGAAAAAATTGCCGCTGTCATGTTGACCACAACTGAAAATGGTGTCCGCATGGTAAGTGGAAAAAATGCCTGCCGCAGCATATCTTAACATGCATGCTTCAGACCTCTTCTGCCACTGGGAAAAAAATTCGAAATGAAAAAAAAAGGGATCTTTCATACTACTCCTTCTGCTAAAGAATGAATCAGTGCTAAAATAAAGTGAGTAGCTGAATTTACATTTAAAGAAGCAAAGCCTGCTAATTGGTTCCCTTTATTACGAGCAGACAATGCGTGTACGTGCTAGTTAACTTGTTTTAGCCTGTAATACACTGATTGCCTATACTGTCCGCTATAGGGTTTATTCTATCTATTCTGGCCTCGCGGGTAGCACTTGACGGGATCAAAGCGTCCGCTATCCAGCTAGATGACGGGTCGAATGCAGTTGAACATTTAAAACTAACTGTAGTTACACTGAGAAGGTAAAAAAAAGCTAGTTAAAACACACAAAACGTTCAGTTTTTGAGCCCATAAAAATGTGGTCCTCTCTCTAGGGCTGGTGGCGGCGGCGATTCTGGCCGCCCCAGCGTTTTTCGAACCGCGATTTTCATCCCCTTTGCCGTCCCCCAGGCCCGGTCGAAACACCAACCGACACATCGGAGCGCCGTCGCTGGGTCGCTTCCAGGAACACAGCTCGGAGTCCGCGGGGGGTCAGTGAAAACAGAAAGCCATAAAAGAGAGAGGAAGGGTCGCTTCCCTCTTGAAAGAAAGTGTGGACGCAAGCTCGCGATGCGCACAGAACACTATCAGTGTAGGCTTAAAATAATATCCTGCGGCTTCGGCTTAATTCTACCCGTCGTGTTAGCTAAGTGGCCATATATGACGTTACGCTGACTGAGCTTGAGGTAGCTGGTTCGAACCCGTCCACGACGACCGGATTTACAGAGGGGCGAAATGCGAGAAGGTTCCTGTACTTCGATTTATTTGCAGGTTAAAAAAAAAAACTAACAGGGGTCAGAACTCATCCGGAGTCCCCCACTGTCGGACGCGCGTCATCATCAGCTGGGAGTTCTGGCACGTCAAAACCCCAGAAATTGTGAATTCTTTATTTATTATTTTATTTCGGTTTTCCTACACATTGAAGGAAGGACTAGTAGGACCCAAACACAGGATTCAGCCAACGCCGATCTCGGGGAGATCTGAAGATGGCGTGGTGCCTCATGAGATCCACGAAATTGAGCAAAAGGAAATGTTGGATAAAACTCTCTCTTACAGACGCGAAGGTGAGTCTCATTTGTAACGCCCTTTTACGATAGGTGTCCTACGAAGAACTTTCACTTGATGCACTGAAGAAAATCTTATTGTTAAGCTTGGTCTGTGAATCCGCATATCATTTCAATTGAAATTTATTTGGTTACCTTGATTTTGATAGAATTACGCCCTTCCTCAGCTTTCATTTTCACGCATGTCCCTGCATAGCAATCTTTTGCAAACGATATCTGAGGAATTTGTGGAAATAAATGTGAAACTGCGCAACTGGGCTGAGCATATTACCAGATTGAAGGGAGTTGAGTGCAACGAAGCAGGAGGAAAATAAACACACGGTGGACACACAGGCACTACTAATCAACAATGGTCTTTGTTTTCTCCTCCGAGCCAATCTAAAGTACACCTTAAGCACACCGTATTACAGTTCACGCGGACCTCCTCGTCACCAACAAACAAAGTAAACCAGACAGATCACAAAAATAAGCTCCGAAGAGACGAACACCGCCATAAAATGTGCAGCAATTTCCAATGGTCATCTTGCGCAGTTTTAATTATTAGGCGAGTGGATTCACACTTACTGCTGCCCATGATAACTATTTTGTGTGCTGTAGGCGCTTCAGCTCGATGTCTGCACGTAACAAGACTATTTCGCATTACAGATCCAGATGTCCCCAGTGAACGGTCATCATTATATGCAGGCATGGTTCCGGCCGTCGTCACTGTGGAAATATTCATAGTTTCAGACAAGAAGCATCACAGATACTTCAGTCGTACGGAGCTAGAACTGCGGTATTTGTGCATTCTTATGAACGCTGTAAGTGTTTGCTTATTTTAGTTTGCCTATTGCGTGTGTTGTGCTCTGACACAATCATTGCGCATGTATGAAATGTAAATCAAGCGGTATGTGGCGTCAAGTGGAGTTTCATTTTTCTATGTCAACTGGGCATTTTGCTTTATCTGCTCATATCGGCATGCCGAGAAAGGCCGCGTTTGGAGGTGTTACATAATATATATATATATATATATATATATATATATATATATATATATATATAGTGTAACACCTAACACTCCCAGGGTTGGTTCGAGTTGTAAAACAAGTAAATACCCCAGAAAGTGGATGGGAAAACGGCTCCGCGGTAGCTTAATGGTGAGAGCATCACACGCGTAATGCGAAGACGTGGGATCGTTCCCGACCTGCGGACAGTTTTTTCATCCATTTTCATTTCCCTTAATTTATCATTTCTTTACTTCATTTAGTAAGCACAAGTAATTTCCCCTATGTTGTCCTTGGTGTCTGTTTTTCGGCTTCTTATGATACTTTACATGGATGGGACACATACGCGAAGAGCCGGTGTCCATTTGGAGAGAAAAAAAAAGATATAAAAGGGAAGTGAAAAGAGAGACGTTCGCCAGAGGGCATCTGTCATTGACCACCATGGTCGAAATAAAGCGTGCATTCGCCTAAGATTAAAAGAAAGCAAACACATGATTTAAATTCTGGGGCCGCTTCGGATCAATTGTTCACAATGAAGAGGAGTGTGAGAGTATCCGATTATTCTTACGTAACGTGGTGCAAAGTGCGCATTAATACCTCGGGAAGATTACTCCCCGTCCTGATGAACGCGTGTGTTGTCCACTGAATATATAAAGAGTAGAGGTAGGCGAATGTCAGCTTTTTCGAATACGGATATTACGTATAGAATGTCGAATAAAATATTGAATAGTAAAACAGAGAAGCATAATTGTACAGCAGGAATATTACCCGTGAACCGACTAGTGCGAAAAAGACAGCTAACTGTCAGAGACAAGGGATCAGTTTTACACACGCTATAACTAATTATGAGTAAAACAACAGCATAAACAGCCTCTCCACATCTTTAGAGCTTAGTTGCCAAAGTGTTTTCCAAGAATGACCCGCCACGGTGGCTTAGCGCCTATGGTGATCCGCTGCTACAAGCACGAGGTCACATGTTCGAATCCCGGCCGCATTTCGATGGGGGCGAAATGCGAAAACACCCGTGCACTTAGATTTAGGTGCACGTTAAAGAACCCCAGGTGGTCAAAATTATTCAGGAGTCCCCCACTACGGCGTGCCTCATAATGAAATCGTGGTTTCGGCACATAAAACCCCAGAATTAAATTATTTCCAAGAATGAATGGTTGCTCTATTGCTCGCTTTCGAAGAACACTAAACAGATGGCTGGTAGAAAAAAGACCGAGGTTGCACCCCCCCCCCCCCCCTTCAAAAAAGAAAAGAAAACATTGATCAAGAACTTTTGTGCCGCAGACACATTTCAAATGGGCTGTTGGAAGGAAAACATCACGAAATCATCACTGCTTGTAGCATACAACATAAAACTGCTACATCAGTGACTAGAGTAACAACAGCACTAAATGACAGACAAGCAAAAATAAGAGGTTATCATGTAGGCTCTCACCGCAAAACCACAAACAAAGCTTGCATTACCAATATTTTTCTGCATTGCTTAAAACATTTTTGTAGTTGTTTCACTTTTGATAAATTACGACGATTTGTTCAACAGGTGGAGAACATACTTTAACAGTCGGTTATTTGGAAGTATTTTGTTAGTTTCGATTCTTGAAAACTAGCGAATACTTCTTTTGCGAATACAAATACGAATAGTTCATGTGTGATATTCGATTCGTATTGGAAACTTCGAATACCCCTAATAAAGATTCTAAGAACAGACGCGCAGATAGACTCTCCTCTGTCTTTTATTACACCAGCAGAATCACATTCAGTGATGCGCTCAGTAGACATTGTACGCCAAGACATTAGAGCTTGGGTTGCCTTTCCTGACGTCGTTCTGGGGCTGTTGAATCTTTCCTTTAAAGTTGGCTACCATGTGCCGGCCAAAGGGAAAAGGGATAGAAATGTTTGCTGAACACAGCAAACCTGTGCTCAGCAATCACGCACCGCATGAACGGACAGCTAGCTACAATCGGCAAGTGCGGTTATGCGGAATAATACTCACAGCCTAATCAGCAATATGGGCAACACTAAAAAGGGATCAAGAGCCACATGTCTGATCTCACGCAGCTTTCAGAGAAACTCTTATCGCAAAGCCGAAGACATCCATCACAACTGCTCGGTCTAGTGTATCTGCGCACAGGCAAAGGCAGACATGAACGGGATACTCGAAAAAAGAAAAACTATTTAGTATAAAATAATAATACTAGGCAAAATATTTACTACATAAAGTACGAATCACCCAAATTCCAAGAGTACACATGCAGAGTACAAGATACCGAGAAAAGTATTTCGTCAGTTTCAAGATACTTTCAAAATACAAGACACCGTACAAAGAGAAGAATTTCTACGTCATTGCAGTGCTTGACTTTGTCAAACACAGGGAAGGGTTAAATTCCGAAAAGCTTTCCTCCCGACCTGGGAAAACGCTGCTTTTCAAACTTTGTCTTAAACAGCCTGCATTCTTTTTTGAAAATATGACCGTCTAAAGTGAGAGCCTCTGTATACGGCACATCAGCATTGTGCTTAAGAAAAAAAAAGAGCGTTCATAGACTGCAGTACTTCAATACTGATGTTACATCTTAGCCCACAATGTCGTACTCAAATTAAGCCCAAAACGAGAACAAGATGGAAGCAGGAGCCAAAGTTTCTACAAGTGGACTTGTCTTGCTCAAGGCCTTGAAAGAACAAGTCCACTTGTCGAAACATTGGCTCCTCCTTTCACATAATTATTTGTTCTCGTTTCACTCATCGTCTTGAATTTTCATCTCCCGCCTTCCCCATGTTTTCCCTCAAATTAGGAGCGAAGTTCTTGCGTAGCTGCGCTTTCAGCATTGACCGCTGGCGAGTTGTGAAAGGAAAGTCTTTGTCGTGTGCCCGACTTTGTTGCTCTTTTTCGTTTACTGCAGAGCAAGTGGGCCGCCGAGCAAAATTCACTGAGTTCAAAAAATAATCAGAGAAAACATCTTGGTAACACGGTCGCACAAAGCCATCATAAAAGTGCGCTGCAGCGTGCCCGCTTTTTCTGCACTTATTTGCGACATTTTCCGAAACAAATCTGCGCACGATGACGTCACAGGATTGACTCTTAAAATGACAGCATTTACTGAGGCAATGCATTCCTGTATGTGCTGAGTACGTATCTTAAAAATAAAAGGTGAAAAAAAAAAAAGACCACCAGCATGGGTAGGTTACTGCACTAAATTCTGCTTTACGAATGTATATCTGAAATACAAAAATTTACTTTCATTTCATTTATTTCTGAGAGTGCCCAAGAACAGCTCTCAAAATACTGACAAAAATATGCAAGAAATTGGAACACGCTTAAGCTTCGCCTTTAAGAGTGGAACGCGATAGCGTTATCAGGACCCGTTCGCATCGCATTTTTCTTTGAGTCGGTTTCACTACAACACCGCACGTCGGAAAGCCAGCTTACAGAGACCAAGCTTACACCGATCCCCTTAAAGTCGGCTTTACTATTAAAAAGAAATACATTGCTGAGACGACGTTTTTCGAGGGGCAATATAAGTCGTCTAATATTTAAATTTTAAGGCCCTAGCAACCTTTTTTATTATTTTATTAATTGTTTGCTATTGCCCCGACGCGCGCGCGTGTTCAAAACGCACTAGGCAGACCAAGCCCCAATTTGACCTGCCGAGTATGCGAGCGCATATCTGGATAGCATTTTCGCAAGTAGCATACCCGAGTGCGCCGCTGTTGGTATGGTAGAAACAAGGAGTTTTTTTTTTTTTTTTTTGCAAGTGCAAGTGCTTTATTTCTTCACATGAACATGATTACATAAATATCTGGACCGATAGCCAGGGAAGGCTAGTTTTTTCTTTTTTTCAACCTCCTTGGGTAGAAACGGTGGCAAAAGGGGTTTGTGCTTGAGTTTCCTCGTAACAGAATTATGTTTTCTCGTACATTCAAATAGCAGCCCGACGCCACCATGTCGGTAGGTTACGGTTAAGTGTACTTTCATTTTTCTGACGGATGTCACTGTGAGAAATTCAATTTTTGTTCACTAACATTTTGCACCACGCGGAGGGCCTGCACGGTCGCGGTGGTTCGGAATGATTTTCTCCTACACTAACACCACTAACACCTTGCGCCACGCGGAGGGCCTGCGCGGTTGGTGTGGTTCGGGATGATTTTCTCCGCCACGGACCCCGACATCCACGCCGACGCCGGATTTTCTGCGACACGGGGGCCTTAGCGCTATCGCGTTAAAATACTGCAGGGGAACAGTATCTTAACTACGTAGAAGTATGGACGAACATGAATACGTGTTTCTTGACGGGAGAAATCCACAGAAGAAAGAGCGATGAGTAACAGGAGAACAAGGTGAGGGCAGGAGCCAACGTTTCGACAAGTGTCGAAACGTTGGCTCCTACCCTAGCCTTGTTCTCGTGTTACTCATCGCCTTGAATCGCCATCTCCCGCATTCCCCTTGTTTTCCACAGAAAAAAAGAGGTTTCACAGGAAAAGTGAGATTCCAAATGAATAACGATTTACGAACAAGGAAACATTCATCGTGAAGCAAGCGTTTCGATAAAGGCAACACTACCCTTGTAGCCCTTCATAACTTTTCGCTTTAAGGGTTAGCTTCTATCGCACGCTGAGTCCCATCAGGGCGGTGCTGTCTGAAGCACGGCAGTTGCAAGAATTATCGTAGCTCAGTGCTTTGCGACAAAGTTACACTTGTCGCCAACGCCATTAAAACGGGCGCCCGGAATACCTATAATTAACTACCTACCAGTCAAGTAAGTAATAATTTTGCCCACCACACTTATTTTTTCGCATTGTTTATATTTAGGCAAACTTAAGGTATAAAGCCACGTCAAATCCAAGGGTGAAGCTTCTACTTTCAGGCCTGGAAAGAAGTCAGGTGAGTCTTCCACGATGTACTCCGCGTGCTGTAGTAGTCAAATTACTCGCGCTGAAACTGTTCTCATTTTTCATGCGTCAGCAGAAGGAAGACTACATTATGTCTCCGGAGGACGGTTACCTGTTTGACGACCTAACAATAATGATGTTTAAACAGCACGCCGTAAAACATAAGAGCGAGTATGGCAATCCAGATTGTGTCTATCTCATGACAGGGTACTTTTCTTTTCTACAGTCTGTCCTGCAGGCCCATGGCATATTCTTAATTGCAGTTAACAAATAAGTGTCTCAATTCACGCAGGCTCAACGTGTTTACCTTCTATCAAGGCAGAATGACTGACGCCGGTTTAGGTAGGTAAGATTTTATCACACTGCATGCCGTGCAACACTAGTAAAAGCGCCTTTTTATGTAGACTGAATGCCAGGGACTTCACTATCTGTTGGCGAAAGCAGGGCGCGCAGGGACGCACAAGCATGCACACACATAAAGTTATTTTTTTTTGGCGTAAATCTGCTTTGTATTTTAAAATCTGCACTTATGACATTATAGCCGCACAGGCTGGATGACTTCCTCATTGTGACAAATAACTACGTTCACATAAAACAGTAATTTTGTCAAGCTATGACAACATACAGAATAATGCTCTTCTCCAAAATGACGCCTGTAATGATATGTTCAATATATTGCCCCTCCCCGTCTGTCCCCCCACGCTATGCACTAATATAAATTATTCATTGAACTATGTAACATCCCTACTTCGTCTTCTTTATCTTAATCACCAGCGTCAGGTTTCTTAGTGTGGACGCAGCAAAATCCTTAAGAAAAAGAAAAAAACTGAAAAAAAAAACGCGGCATCGCGCCATAACATCATGACGTACAGATATCAATAAAGGCCGAGACGGAGAAAATTTTCCCCTCTAGCACAGGATAGATTTACAATGAGCTGTCTGAGTTGTTTGTTAAGGCACGCGCTACCAAAACAATCATTGTATCAGTTTAACAAATTGAGTGGCATGCACATTTGCAACGATTCTGCTCTTTCCAGGAATTGGATATGTTTCTGGTGTCTGCACAAGCCACTTCGTAGCACTCGGAGAAGACGAGCCGGGACAATTCAGTGGAACGCACACTTTTGCCCACGAAATTGCTCATCTGTAAGATCGACCTTTCGCATCGTCACTTGCCTTTTAGCTGTACTTATACTGCGAAAGCAGCGAGAAGCTATGGCATGTGGGTGTTCCATATAAAAACCCGTATGTACTAGAGCACTGCATAGGCTCGGGCTTACCCGAAAGCCCGAGCCCGGCCCGGCCCGTTGGCCGGGCCGGGCCGGGTAGAACAGTTTTTTCACGGGCTCGGGCCGGGCTCGGGCACGGCATGTGCTTTTTGACCCGGGCCCGGGCCGGGCTCGGGTTTTTTGACGCGGGCCCGGGCCAGGCTCGGGCTTTCTGGTGGTGTGCATGTAACGTGCAGCGAGTTATTCTCGGGCGTCTAAACTCTGAAAAACATTATTTTTCGGTCTCGGGCCGGGTTCGGGCCGGTTTTGAGTCGGGCTCGGGCCGGGCTCGGGCCTAAGGTAAAGGGTGGCGGGCCGGGCCGGGCGGGTAACGTAGATTATTTCCGGGCCCGGGTCTCGCCATAAAAGTTTTGATCGGGCTCGGGCGGGCCGCCCAACGTAAAAACGGGCCCGGGCCGTGCCCGGGCTGAAAAAATCGGCCCGTGCAGTTCTCTAGTATGTACCCACATATCGTATGGTATTATTGGATATAAGACTAATGACTCACAGTATATATATATATATATATATATATATATATATATATATGTATGTATATATATAGTTCAAAAAATAGAAGCACGTAGGAAAAACATAACAAGACTTTACTGACGTTTCGGCCGGGGTCCGGCCTTCATCAAGAGTCTTGATGAAGACTCTTGATGAAGGCCGGACCCCGGCCGAAACGTCAGTAAAGTCTTGTTATGTTTTTCCTACGTGCTTCTATTTTTTGAACTACTCCTGTGCCAGCTCCGGTTACTCTTTACTTCACTGATATATATATACATATATATATATATATATTGTGAGTCATTAGTCTTATATCCAATAATACCATACTATATGTGGGTACATATGGGTTTTTATGTGGAATCCCCATATGCCATAGTCATCCGTATTCATTTCCATTAATTTATAATTTCTTTAATTCAATTAAGAAGTACAAGTAATTTCCCCTATGTTGTCCTTGGTGTCATTGTTTGCTGGCTTCTTATAATATGATATATATATATATATATATATATATATATATATATATATATATATCTGCCTCTCCTATAAACCTCTCTGCCTTTCCTATTTTCTATTTCTCTCTCTCTCCATTGCCTGTAGGATATATATATATATATATATAAAGCCTACAGGCAATGGAGAGAGAGAGAAATGGGAGATAGGAAAGGCAGAGAGGTTAACCAGATGCACGTCCGGTTTGGTACCCTGCATTGGGGGAAGGGGTATAAGGATGAAGAGAGAGAGAAAGGAAATAGAGAGAGTACAGTTTCGCGCACATTTGAAACTTCGCATGAAGTCTACAGACGGTCGCCAAGACCTGTCGACTTCAGGTAGTGCAGCAATGCTCTCGTGGCTTTCTGTGCCATCGACGCATACGGCCATGGTCCAAGGATCATTTCCGAAAATGGTCGAGAGTCCAGCCGGTTCAATGCTGTCTGGAGAGCTTCATGCTCGACGTCGAACTAGGGACAGAGACATAAGACATGTTCAATTGTTCCTCTGGTTCCACAAGAGTCGCACATTGGGTGTACCCCCCATTCCAATGCGGAATGAGTAGGCCTTTGTAAATGCCACCCCGAGCCAGAAGCGGCAGAATATTGTCACCTCAGAGCGGGAATTGTTTGATCGCACTTGTAGGTTCAAGGATGGGTCAATTTTGTGAAGATGACACTTCCGGGAGATTAAGAGAACACCAATATTTGTGTGTCATAGCATTAGCCACGATATGAAGTTTTCCAGCAGCGTCGGTTCTGGATAAGGGGATTGGGAGTGGTCGGCCTTCCAGATGAGCAGACCGGGCAGCTTCGTCGGCGAGGTCATTACCAGCAATGCTGGTATGTCCTGGTAGCCACTGAAATATAATTTCATGCCCTTTAGCGATAGCTTGATGGTGGTATTCTCTTATCTCATATGCCAACTGCTCATGAATCCTGTGATAAATGGCAAAATGCAGACTCTGAAGTGCTGCCTTAGAATCACAAAAGATGACCAATTTCTGAGGTGTCTCTTGCAGGAGGTATTGTACAGCAGCACGCAGGGCAGCAAGCTCTGCCGCCGTTGATGTTGTCACGTGTGACAGTTTGAACTTCAGTGCGGTTTTCGTAGCCAGAATGACAAAGGCACCTGAAGAGCTGGTAGATGAGACCGAACCATCGGAATAGATGTGTATTCGGTCCCCGTAGGTCTCATTCATTAATAGCAGCGTCATCTGTTGCAGAGCTATTCTTGGGTGATTGGCCTTCTTCTTTACTCCCGGAATACTTAGGCGCACCTGAGGCTGTTGCGGGTGCCACAAGGGGAATGAAGGCCTTGCTGCTGGGGTGTGTCCTGATGGAAGACAATCTGGATTGGTGACGATAACTTGAGAAAACGTGGAACGAGGTCTCTGCGAATGCAAAACGCCAAGTGATAATCGCGGACGCGGAAAAAATGACGGATATGCGCCCTGAGACAATCCACTGCAACGTATGTTTGGATCGGATGATCTTTGGCGAGGACGATTGTTGCAGGTGTTGACGCGCAGCGAGGAAGTCCTACACAAGTGCGCAATGCATGGCCCTGTAAGCTCTCCAACGAGCGAACATTTGACTTGCACGTATTGGACAACACTGGAAGGCAGTAGCGTAGGTATCCTAGAAATAGAGCTCTGTACAACTGAAGCATGGAGCGTACAGATGTGCCCCATGTTTTCCCGCACATGAATCTCAGTACCTGGGCAATCGACGACAATTTTTTTCTTCAGGTACGTGCAATGAATGCTCCAGGAAAGATTGCGGTCGATTATTACACCTAAAAATCGATGGGTCTTTCCGTAGGCAATAGTGTGTCCATTAATAGAAACTGGGTATGTTGTCATACGTTTTCGTGTGAATGCAACCAACGCACATTTCTCGGTTGATACAGTCAAGCCTTGTGCTTGAAGATATGCTGATGTCAAGGTTGCTGCCCGTTGCAAACGCACGCGCACCTGAAGCCGAGTAACTGCAGAAGTCTAAAAGCAGATGTCATCTGCCTATATCGAGAGGCAGATTGTCTTTGGTAAAACGTCAGCTAGTCTAATGAGTGTCACATTGAACAACGTCGGACGCAATACCTGAGGCACGCCGCAGTACGTGTAATGTTCAGCTCTGGGGCCATTTTCTGCTTGCACAAAAAAAAAAAAAAAAAAAAAAACGACCGGTGAGTTATGTAGCCGGATAAGCAACGAAGCATGCGGCCGCCGATTCCAATAGTCTCCAGGGAGGTGACGATGGAATCATGTTCAACGTTGTCAAACGCGCCTTTCACGTCGAGAAAGAGCGCAACTGATATGCGCTTACGGCTTTTCTCCTGCTGCACAAACGTTGTGAGTTCAATGACGCTATCAATGGCAGAACGACCCCGAGGAAAGCCTGCCATGGAAGCGGGGTAGATATTGTAACGCTCGAGATAGCATTCTAGACGTGCAAGGACCATCCTTTCCATAACCTTGCCGATGCAGCTGGCAAGAGCAATAGGGCGATATGCCGCCAAGTCCAACGGAGATTTTCCCGGCTTTAGTAATGGTACCAGCCGACTTAACTTTCATTGCCGGGGAACAGTACCTCTATGCCATGAGTTGTTAAATCTGTTCAGAAGCGTTCTTCTTGTCTCATGTCCAAGGTGTCCCAGGTCAGAATAGGTGACGCTGTCGGGGCCTGAAGAGGATGATCGTTTAGAGACTGCCAGGGCAGCTTCAAGTTCTTTCATGGTGAAGGACACGTCCATTTCCGGTACCTTAGCCACTGGGAGGTCAATTACATCAACGCTGGTGTTGACAGGCTCGCCAGTGACTCTTGCACAGAATTCCTCCGCCACACCAAGCTGTGTTTGTCCAAGATGGAGGGCCAAAGCTGCAAATGGGTGTCGTTGGTGTGGGGATGAACGAAGACCACGTACTGTCCTCCAGATATGTGAAAGCGGCTTGCGAGGGTCCAGTGACTCACAGAATGTCTTCCATCGCTCACTCTCTAGTTTATCTATGCGACGATGAATTTTCTTCTGAATGCGGCGTGCGTCTTTCAGATCATAAATTGATTTAGTGCGTCTGCATCGTCGTTCTGCACGCCGTCGAATCGCACGAAGTCTTTCAAGTTCAATGTCGAAATCCGCTCGGCTTGATGACCCCGATGATGAACACTTGGAAACTTTAAGCGCTTCTGCGATGGTGTCGTCGATGTCGCCGGCGAAATCTCCCCCGCATGCTTCTTCCATAAGCGACGTAAACATAGTGCAGTCAGTGCTCTTCAAGATACCACGAGAGAAAGACTGAGTGAGTCCACTAATCGTTAAGTAGGTGGGAATGTGATCCCTCCCATGAGTCTCGATGTCGCAAAACCATGTAACATGTGATGTGAAGTTCCGTGGCACCAAAGTCAAGTCCAGGCTGCTGCTATACGTAGGACCCCTTAGATATGTCGGGCTACCATCATTCATGATGCAGAGGTCATAATCAGAGGCAAGCGACGCAACATTCCTTCCCCTGGAGTTATCTTGGTGCCTCCCCAAAGCAAGTGGTGTGCATTGAAGTCCCCAGTGATGACCCAGGGGCCATCAGTTTCCTTTATTATGTATTTCAGTCTTTCAGGGTCAAACCGCCTTGATGGGGTGATGTAACAACCAAGAGTAAAGGCAATTTTGTTCGTTTTGACGTGGAAGCAAACGTATTGGTTGTAGTCATGAGGCTGAACAGCACGCGAAACATAGTTCCAGTCCGTGCGGATGTAAATGAGAACGTTGCTCCGTTCCTCGCATGTGGAAGAAGCAAAAGCTTCGTAACCACATAGTCTGTAGGGCTTTGATACGTTCAGTTCACAAATAACAAGTATAGGGAACCAATTCCTCAAGACAAATTGGCGCAAATCCAAGATGCGGGACTTCAAACCTCTGGCATTTCATTGAAAAATCGTCGCACTTCTAACTTCAGTGCGAAAAGAAAGTACTGGGTGAGCCATGGTGCTTATAGGAGACTTGCAAGTACTGAACTCAGTGCATCCAGTATTTGCAATGCGCTTTCAGCTGTTGGTGTCTGCAGCTTGTTCAGTAGCATGCGAATCGTATTCATTAGTGATCGCACCATTATAATCACTTGCCGATCCTCTTCAATTAACCGGCAGGAGATGCCCGGGATGGTTGACTTGCATCGGCGTGCAGCGATTCTGCTGGTGGTTGCAGTTTTGGCAACGCAGGCCAGGCTTCGGTGTCCGTGTTCTTCCCAGCGCTCTTGTCCTTTTTAGGCCTTTCTGATGTCAATGGCCTCGGTGGCAGTGGAGGAGGTAAAGGCAATGAAGCCACGGAGCGCATAGGGGCTATTATAGCTGTGTTTGAAATTGAAATTCAGAAAATAATGAAGTTGACGAAAAGATAACTTGTTGTGGGTGGGAGACGAACCCACTATCTTCCCATGTGTTGTACTACCAATTGTTCTACAGCGACGGCCATCAATCCGTCCACTATCTTGGACATTTATGTCTGCTAGATCTAGCCCAGCGAGTGTTAGCCAGCCCCACTCGGGGTCATGGCGGGTGGATGTGCAACATCCTTTTTTTGCCCGGTGGCGTCGCGTAGCAAGTTAGCTTAGGAGAACAGACACGTGGCTAATAAACCCTCGTAGGCGACCAGTGACATAAAGGCTGCCAGATTCGAGACCCTCGCTACGAAAGAACAACAAGGGAATCAAAGGGACTCAATTTTTGTTAATCACGACCATATTGTCACGTAGTAGTGACGGTAAAGAAAGCAGTCGTAAAACTGTGTATGACAAAACTGGTTGTTTATTGGGCGAACCTGTGCCCACAAAAGCAAGCTACACTCAAAGCACAACGATAGCGGCGAACACAGTCGGCGATCGTCGAAAATCTGATCAGCGGCGAAACGCGTCGGCTTTTATACCTGAGTCATCGAAGGTTCCAGATTAATCCCTGATGCCCGCGGGTCTTCCAGAAAGTTCTAGACAATTCGCGTCGGTCATACAATCAGATAACATAAGCGTCGGTGAAAACAGGCAACGGAAAGAAGCATCGATAACGTTCTAGAAACTTCCGATACAGGCGTGTCCTGCGCCGAGCGATAACGTTTAACATTTGTTAGCCAGTGGAAAGCGGCCGCCGGTGAAAGATAAACATGTATACGTGTCAATACCCTCCCTTTAAAAAGCATCGTCCCGATGCTACAAACACGAAAGCGAAAACAAAACCATGCGTACAGAAAGGGACAAAAATAACAAAGCAACAAAGGACCTAAGTTCGTCAGCGGGCGTAGAAAGGCTTAAGACGCACCACGTGGATGACTTCAGGTCGTGCGCGGCGCCGCTGTGATTGCGAAATACCGTCTGGCACGACCTCATAGTCCAGTGCGCCAATACGTTGGATGATCTTATATGGTCCGAAATAGCGACGTAAGAGTTTCTCGCTAAGTCCTCGTCGGTGTATCGGAGTCCAGACCCAAACACGGTCTCCGGGCTGGTACTCGACGTAGCGTCGTCGAAGATTGTAGTGTCGGTTGTCGCTTCTCTGCTGGTTCTTGATGCGCAGGCGGGCGAGCTGTCAGACTTTCTTCGGCACGCTGCAAATAGGTGGCAACGTCGAGGTTGTTGCAGCAGGATGGGGGACGCTCGGGCTGCCATTGGGGTCGTTGACTTGACCTTGATTGCTGTGGTCTTCTCGGGAAGAAGTCCGTACTCCGGGGGTTGGTTTTGTAGCCTGAGGCTAGCTCGATGCTCCGGGACAACGTTGGTACTCTCTTCGGGGTTCGGGCTTGGATCACGGCTTTTCGGGGGCGTCCGCTGCATGGACACAAAAGCACCTCCACCAGATGTCACGTAGTAGTGACGGTAAAGAAAGCAGTCGTAAAACTCTGTATGACAAAACTGGTTGGTTCTTGAGGGAACCTGTGCCCACAAAAGCAAGCTACACTCAAAGCACAACGATAGCGGCGAACACAGTCGGCGATCGTCGAAATCTGATCAGCGGCGAAACGCGTCGGCTTTTATACCTGAGTCATCGAAGGTTCCAGATTATTCCCTGATGCCCGCGGGTCTTCCAGAAAGTTCTAGACAATTCGCGTCGGTCATACAATCAGATAACATAAGCGTCGGTGAAAACAGGCAACGGAAAGAAGCATCGATAAGTTCTAGAAATTTCCGATACAGGCGCGTCCTGCGCCGAGCGATAACGTTTAACATTTGTTAGCCAGTGGAAAGCGGCCACCGGTGAAAGATAAACATATATACGTGTCAATATAAAGCCAGCAGGCCATGAAGCCAAAGAAAGCATGGGGGTAATTAGCTGCGGTTCGAACTGAAATGCAGAAAGCAATGAAAGAAAATGAAAGTTGACGAAACGATAACTTGTTGCCAGTGAGAGAGGAAAGGTCTCCATAAATATTATACACTCTAACTGGGGCGGGAGCAGCTTCATTATGAAATCACTGCGAACATTTTCACGCCACACAGAGTGCAAGTTGTCTTACGAAGCCGGACGCTCAGAAAAACAAACGAAGAATAAATTTCCTGCATGAACTCCCGTAAATAAAGCCGACAAAGAAAATTGGAAGCCAACACTGAGTTTGGCTGGGTATGAGCATTGTTATTCTTCAAGAAAGCCACCGAAATACTGGATGAAAGCAACCGTAAAAAAATCGTTACATTAATTGCCCAGCTTTTGATTTTGAAGACAACCCAAAAAATGTCACAGTTTCGCCCTAAGGGCGAAGCAATGAATGCGATAGCAACACAGCAATGTCATACGAAGTAAGGTGAGCGGCTTTGGTAGCAATATAAATTGTAGTAAACATGAGCTGATTAAGTAAGCAGGTGTGCAATGGCGTAAGTAGACCGACATGGAGAGAGACTCGATGTCCACGAGAAGGCGTGTGTGAAACGGTGGTGTTGATGAGAAGCGCTTCCCGTGGGCAGCGCGTGCGAAGGGACACACCTGTAGCGCTGCACTGCCGATCCGGGCAGAATTGCATGTGTAGCGTGCGTTGGAAAATGTGGCCCGACTATTACAAACTGTGGTGTGAGCGCGCACAAACAAACATGAATAGATCACACTGAATGACTGCAGACAACGACTGTCAAAACGCTGGCAGCAAGCGCATATACGCCGCAGCTGGCGAAGGTACGTGCTGTCTATCGCTTCAACGGAAACTCAGCGGCGAATGCACAGCGCTTAAAGGTCAGAGCCGTGTGGAGATAAGAGACGGTGCGGGCGAGTGACAAGCGCGACCCCCCGCTCCCTCCGGCGCTCGCTTCCCGCTTCCTTGCTTGCGCGTGGGAGATTGAATGCGTTCGCTCTCCGTGATAGCGTGCGTCCCCGCACGCTTCCGCTCGGGCATACGGTGCGCGGCGAAGATTTTATCTATACGGAACCTCACGGCGACGGCGACGCCGACGCCGACGGCAGAAATCTGGTTGAAGTGTCCATATAATTACTATCGCAATAAAATATGTTAAGGTTCGTTACAGTTTACAAGAAACTAAGTAGTGCACAGTGATCGAACAAGGAATATCACTGTAGCCATGGAACGTTTCGACAAATGGACGGGTCTTAGCCGGTGACACAACTCTTTTTCTTGAAAGCGTTTATATACAGTTGTTTTCCTCCTATCCCAGTGAAAGACAATAAAAAGCGGCACTCTAAATAAAGCGAGGCGAAATCTCTTAATAGGCCACTTGATTCTGTAAAATGGTGAACCGCCGCGCTGCGAAGCAATCAATGAATGAATAAATAAACTTTTATTTCCCAAACAATAATATGGAAAAGGACGCGATGAAATGGGCTCTAGAAACACATTAAGCGGAGGCTGTCAGCTGTTTAATGAGAACGACGGAAAAAGCGTATAAAGCGAGAGCAAGCAAGATGCACGCAGTCACAGGGTGTTTCAGTTTGTATACGCGTGACATTTTTTTTTTCCAAAGTTAAAATTCCTTGTCACCTAGTGCCACGAGCGTTGCGTTAACACACGTGCCGATTGATCGTGATGCGATGTGAAATGATTCGATGATTTCTCGGTGCATTTTTTCCTTCTTCCTCTGCGGCGCAACGGTGATTGTGTTTTTAAGTTCTGGCTCGCAAATACATTGTTTCGCAGCGAAATGTTTCACCCTGCGACATTCCTTGTTCGAGTACTGTATCTGCTCTCGCTTCGACGTCCAAAGCCTCTTTCTCTCCGGACAACTTTAAACAGATTGAACTCGAGAGCGTTCTCCTGAGTCAGATACTAGGACTATGATCACACCGGTCTCTGGCACAAAAAGCGATCCGTGCGCTAGTGTAGTACCTAAAGCGCACCGGCCTGAGTGATGACTTAAAGTGCTCCTGTGCGTCCTCTCACATGCGCTCAGTGTTCACTCTCTTCCCCTTTTCCTCTTTCATTTCCCCCTTCCCCTTACCCACTTTGTAGGGTAGCAAACTGGACGCTCGTCTTTCCTCTCATTGCTGTCTCTCTACTGTTCATAACTTCGTTCTCATCTTCCTGTGATGCTCTGTCTTGCTTGGTTTGCATTGAAAGAAATGCTTTTAAATGTTTTGAGACCTACGCGTCGCCGTGAAAATATTTTAAAAACATAGGACTATTCCGAATCTCGCACCTGTCGTCGTGTGCATAGGCTGGGAGCAAAACACGACGGAGATGGCCCAGACCCGGACATCCCAGGGCACCCTGGTGCAGTAGGTTGTCCTTGGAGTGACGGATACATGATGAGCTACGTCAACAAAGGGCCTGAATTCCACCGTTTCTCGCCATGCAGCTTGAGCCAAATTCGGCACGTAGTCAGGTAAGACCGAAAACACCTGCAGCAGCCCAGCCCTTAAGTGTTCTTCTCTCGGAAGCTTTTATCTAGATGCATGTCAGCTGAAAAATTGTTACTTTCGTCATCGAGAAAACAAGTTTTTATAAGTTTTCTTGGCATTTAGATGACAACCTTTGCCGAATGCTAGAACTGGTTTCTTTTTATTTATGGTATCAAATTTATTTTCTAAAGTTCAATAAATCGATCATTAAGAAAGAAATAAGCAATAAGCTCGCAACTCTTACTCTACCATAAGAAGAGCTACCACAATTCTGAAAACTCTCTCAATCAAGAACTTTGACCTCGAAGAAATAGATATACACCAACCCACATTGTACAGTAATGTATAGACTAGAAGGACACCATTCAACTGGAATCAGTATTCGTAAGGACCACTTTAATTTATCCAATTAAACAATCACCAAACAAGGAGGTTTATCAGAAATTATTCCAACGTTTCGGAGTCATTCCGACTCCTTCATCATGGGTGTATTCGGGACGCTGCAGCAGATCTTTATATATTCGGCTGGCTGCCCTGGCCGTGGGTTCCCTCGAGAGGCGAACCTGCGATGGATCTACTTGTAGGTTGAGGGCAATGCTCCCAACGAGCAGTTCATTGCCCTTACAAAAAGTTTTGCAGAAAGTCTATATAAAGTGTGTAGACATTTGTCTATGAAGTCACCAGACTTTTGTAGACATTTCTTTAGACTAGTCTATGACAGTCTATGGACTTATGGCCATACACTAATTGTAGACTAGTCTACAAAATATCTGAGTCTATAGACTGACTAGACTGTCTATAGATCAATGAAATCTCACTTTTGTAAACAAATGTCTGTAGAATGTCTATAGACAAAAGTCTATAGGTTTATATAGTTCTGCTTTTGTAGAAATAAGTCTATAAAATGTCTCCCAACGAGCAGTTCAATGGCGCGGTAGCGGCTTGGATGCGCCATGGCCCAGAGTAGAGCCGCTTGAAGGGCCTATCAAAGCGGCTAAGGTTTCAAATTTCAATGTTTGCTCAGTTTCAAACGCAATGTAATGCTTCTCTGCAATTGATATCCGCAATTGATAGCCATGGGTGTCGATCTTCATGACTGGTGCTGAAAGGCAAACTGGTGGACACACGTGTATTTTGCTTTGCCATGCTTTCTGAGTTCCCAAGCATTGGCTTCATGCGCAGACTGACCTATAACTATACTTACTAAATAACGGCAGTCTACCGATGTATCTAAAATTTACCTTATTATACCTGCATTTAAGAAGGTGTCGTCGGCCCCGGGTTCTGCATTTCGTGGCCTCACCATCATGCTCGAAACTGCCGAAATTATTTAAGCAAGGACTTTTAAAATTACCATTACGTATACGCTTAACATTCCAAACATCAGTAAAACATCATAGGAAAATTATGTATATTTTTAGGGTAGTTAAGAATCTGCACAAATAATTAACTTCTTGATCGGAAAATAAAATAGATGTCGCACTCAGGCACTCATTCGCGACTTTCCCTATGGTCCATAATTCTTCTATTATTTCCATCTTGGTTTGTCTCAAACAGGATCCATTATTTTTGGTCTCGTCAAATTCAGGGGTGCGGCCACGTCACTTGTATACAGTGGTCCTGGAAAGTGGCCCCTAGGATTAATTTTAACGCACAATCTATGTTCTCGCGCCATTTATGCCGCGCCCAGTCTGACCAATATACGTGCATTTTAAAGCTCTTTTACAAATTTCGTTCTATATATTTTTTTCGAATTTCGCCTTTCCGAAGGCGCCATGGCAGGGTTTCGACATCATTATTTCACATTTGACTGCTCATGCTTATTGTTCTTAACATGCTGTTACTGTCCCATTGAAAACAGAACCGCATTTTTAGTTGAACTAGCTGGTATAACTTTGTGAAATTTTCACAAGATCCTGGGCATTGTAGTTTTTCCTTTTATTGATGTATATGTATCTATCGTCAGTGCCTTGTTCAAAGCATTGCATGTATATCCCGGTGTTTTAACTTTGATTTTGCTACGTCCTAGTTCAATTTCTTTAATTTTATTTTGGTTTTGCCTTTGATCGTAAAAACATAGCATCGAACATTAAACAGCTGTGCAAGCCTTCCTTTGCAAAAACACTTAGATTGCTTTGTTCGTCCCCGTTTTCTCTTTCGTCATGTTTCAACTATCTAGCGGCCAGCCACGCAACTACGATACAATCTCATTGCTGTCGAAAAAAATACCAATCACTTAAGGTCACACTAGCATATTTGTGGCGACTGCAGTATATATAAGTGGCCTCTGGAAGAAACAAATAAGCGGTATCGCGTCTTTGTGTGCATGCTTATATGCGCCTTTACTTGTGCAGTCGTATTTCTTTTCGCCGTTCACATATCTATTAGAGCAGTGTACCAAACAGCCCAGAGTAAAGTCCTGATTGAGCACGTTTCATTAGAGCTACGAGATAAAATTTATGTTTTAACATTGCCCGACGAGCGTAGGTCAGCATAATAAGCGGATCTCAATCTCCAATATTTTCCCAGGACTCGATCACATTCATTTGCACTCATACTCGTCGGCGCTCACTTATGTTCACAGTCACTTGCATTCACACTTACTGGCTGCCACTCTCACTCATACTGGTATCTACTCGCATACATACTCACGTCCTCTAACACTCACGTTCGTCCTAATAAAAGCCACCGTCACCGAATTTCGCTCGTGCCCCCCTCCTGACACCCTTGCATGTAGAGTGAGCATGAGTCGTTGTACTCGTGAATACCGATCTACGCGGAGGAGTCTCTTTAGTTGATGGCTGTTAACAGTTCTTCACTTTCCAGGAGTTCTTCAGATAGCGGGAGAGCATGCTAGCATTACTATCCTAGGCTTACCATCACGCGCGTAGCTGGGATTTTTTTTTTTTTTTTTTTTTTTGGGGGGGGGGGGGGGGGGGGCTAAGGTTGCATACGCCCACTCGGGGGTTTCCAAGAACCACTCAGGTCTCCTTTATGATTTTGGCGCTGATTATTATGGTTATGTAATGCCAGGTATGGTTCTAAACGGAGATACAATCAAAATTCATTGTAAGCTCCCCGGCATCGGACGCGCATGCCCATACAGTAGCCGCACATTCAAAGGATATGCGCCTTTGTTCGTAAGCGACGTACCAAGCATAGAAGGGAGCAGCGTGTAACATTGTCTTCAAGAAAGCTGTCACCGGTTTGTTTTGTTAATAATTTGTTCTGTAGACGGACTCTATTGTATAATGCCCTCGGGCCTTCAGACCGAGTATGTAAATAAATAAATAAATAAATAAATAAATAAATAAATAAATAAATAAATAAATAAATAAATAAATAAATAAATAAATAAATAAATAAATAAATAAATAAATAAATAAATAAATAAATAAATAAATTTGCTTCTGCCTGCTTTCGATTCGTTATTCTATCCGGTTTCAAAAATTGAGTTTCGCACACTCCTTCATTTTTTGCCGCAGCATAATGGACAGCTCCTAATAAACCATGCATTCTTTGGTAGCTGTTGCACTGTCCTAACTGCACCGTTACAAGTAACAAGACGACGACGAAAAACATTTATTAAGAAAAAAAAAACAAGCAGGCGTCTTCCTGCAGTACCCCGCACAAGAAAAATAATCATCTTTATCCATTTTCGTCACTGCTTTGCCATTTCTGGATTTCAGCCGTGCGGGATCAGCGTGCTGGAAAGTGTCATCACAGGGGAGCGTGGTGAAGCATGTATACCCAGGAATGGCGGTGACCTTTAAGCAATTTTGCAGCGCTTTGCCCACCGACAAGGAAAACTCCACGTATGAATACGCCACCGTAAGAATAAAATATCTGCCATATCAATATCTCGTACTTCTATCGGCAATATAAACGACCTCGCGCCCTCTGACATTTTAAACAATTAACTTATGATTTTTTTTATCTTTATGCTTCTCGTGCAGGTCAATCAAAGCTCCTGTAAAGTGAGGTGCCATTTTTCCACAATTTACACATATGTATGGCAGAATGGCGTACGGAAAAATTACAAGCTATTTTTTACCAAAACGCAAGACGCACTGGACTACATGCCATGCGGAGATCATCACGTAAGCTGGGAAGAAACTTTAATAGAAACTTTATGGAGTGGAAAATATATTAAGGAGGGGTGGTCGGAGCCTCTCAGTCCAGGGCCCTACTGGCCTCTGCCGCCTGCCTGACCTGGCTAATTAAGGACTTTTGTCCTGCCAGGTCGGAGCGGGAAGAATTTTGTTCTTGCCGCGTGTTCAGCAAGAGTGCGAGAATCATCTAGCTATCGGAAAGTGAGCACAATTAATCAATCAATCAATCGATCAAAAATTTATTCCAAATGGGAACCTACGTTTAAGAAGAGAGCATTTCAAAACGCGTCACGCAGCAGATGACAGCGCTGCAGCAAATAAAACACGTGAAAAACAAAGCAGAAGGCGGTTTGCTCTCCATGTATACATTGTCTTGAAATCAAAAACGTTTTCTGTGCAGATATAACTTTTTTGCTTGTCCGCATAACGTAACCGCAAGTTTGATGGTCTGTAGGTGATGCGGTGGAAGTCGGTCATCACGGACGTTGAGATGATCACGACGCTATTAGGACGTGCACGCCTGGACGATAACGAAGTTGTCTGCGTTGCAGGGCATCTCAGACATATTTTAATGCGACAGTGTTAAGGGCCCCGTGTCACAGAAAATCCGGCGTCGGCAACCAGCGTGCGATGCGGGTGGGGGAGAAATTCCCCAACCACCCCGACCGCGCAGGCCCTCCACGTAGTGCAAGCTTTTGGTGAACAAAAATTGAATTTCTCACACTGAAATTCGTCAGGAAAATGGTAGAATACGACTTTAACATTCAGCGTCGGATTTTAATTTGAATGTACGAGAAAACCTAATTCTGCTACGAGGAAACGCAAACACAAACCCGTTTTCCAGCATTTCTACCAGACATATACAGCCGCACGTTGCGATGCGAGCGGGTCCCGATAACGCTATCGCGTTCTGCTCTTAAAGGCGAAACTTCTTTCTGGGGTTTTACGTGCCAAAACCAGTTCTGATTATGAGGCACGCCGTAGTGGAGGGCTCCGGATTAATTTTGACCACCTGGGGTTCTTTAACGTGCACTACAACGCAAGCACACGGGCGTTTTTGCATTTCACCTCCATCGAAATGCGGCCGCCGGGGCCGGGATTCGAAACCACGATCTCGCGCTCAGCAGCGCAACGCCTTAGCTGATTGAGCCACCGCGGCGGGTCTTAAAGGCGAAGCTTAAGCGTCCTCCAATTTTTATTTCATGGGTAGTAAAGCGATAATATTTTGCCATAACTGAATCACTTTAAAGTATGAGTGCAGTCGCATTTAACACTTAGACAAAAGTGCAAATGGAGCAAACGCAGCAGACTGTGGCCTCGATTGGCACGGAAACTTTGATCAAAGCCTATCACAATGCGCAAAATAATGAGCCATGAAGCCCAATTAAATATTAAAATACTTGAAAGCGCGCTTGAATGTGTTTTCACTAGCGCTATACACTAAATCACTGATAACGCTTATTTCAGTCTTGGTCGAATGCTTTCAGGGTACGAGTTGACGGATAGTGAGTAAAGCACAGCGTAGAGAATAAAATAATAAAAAAGGCGGGTATAAAGTAAGCGTTATCTTTAAGTCTTCCTTTTCATCTTTGATTAGAGTTTTGAAGAATACAAAAAAAGAAAATTGACAGCCATTTCAGCATGCGCCAAAGAGGGTGAAGGGGAAGGCCTGCTAGCTCAAGAGACATTCAATAAATAACTTGACATTCTCCTTAGAATCCGTTGTTATTTCTTATTACCTGTTTTGTCCTACCAAACAAAGGTCGTGGGTTCGAATGCGTTAACTCTATGTTATATAACTCTATATACATAAATTATATATATATATATATATATATATATATATATATATATATATAACTCTATATATATAAACTGGGTCTTAATTGAGTCTCTAATAACGTATACGAACAAGCTAAGAATCTTTGTAGATATAACTGAATACTGTCCAGTAGCTGCAAAGAATAAAAGCTTGAAAATGTAACTATCAACAGTTTTCACTGATTATTTGAACACAATTCTAACAAATCATATAATTATTTGAAAGCGACATGTTAAAACTACAAAATCAAGGGAAGTGTACTGTCTCAAAAATCACGGAGTGAACAGAAAATGCAAGGGAACACTCGTGAACTCATAAATAAATGTTGTAATGGGCCCAGTGATTACACAAAAAGGTCTCATTGAGATGGTTCAGTACGACGCTGCAGATCAACTTAAAAATTGCTAGTCTCACAGTCATAAGGTGCAGTTTGTGAACGAGGCACACGGAAATGTTCAAACCGAACCAGAAAAAGTGTGGGACCATTTTTTTTTTTGTTCGTACAGCTGTTCAATATGAATTTTTCGCTACGCTAGGGTTTTTCACATATTTTGCGGCTTTTTCATAGTCGCATCCACGCTTTTCACCATTAAATAAATAACTGCTGCAATGTCTAGCATTAAGTGCATGCACATAATAAAACAACTTTTTCCAGCATTGATAAGTCAAACTTGCTTTTATTGTATATACTTACCTGGGTATTTCATTATTTAGGTCTTTCGGGGGAAATTAAATGAACACAAAATGAAGTGATATGTAATAGAGTTCAATACGGCTAAAATCATGTTCTTGTTTTTGCGGCCCAAAGTTCACCCCTCGTGTCATGTCTAAGATCTTATGATGCCCTCGTAGATATTCAGCAAGATTTTTTAGGGGGGGGGGGGGGGGGGAGGGGTATGCACCGAGTCTTTAGGAAATAGCGAAGTACTTAAGTTATAGATGAAGGCTTTAATGTCTTTATTTCTCTACTATTTGCAGGTTTGCATTCAAGGGGTCTGTTTGGAAAAGAATTCCCCCATAGCGGTCACAGAGGACGAGCTCACAACTGATCAGCCGGCTTCAGTTACCGAAGTCAGTGCAGGCCGTGACACAGAGACGACAGAAACGACACCTACGATAAAAACAACAACAAGGAAATTTCCATGGCGGCACACAAGGAGAAGATACCTCGGGCATTAATAGCACTGCTCTAGCATTCAGTTAAAAAATTGAAGGCACCGCAATTAAAACTACTGTGAACTAAAAAGAAGCTTTAAGCATTTCATTTTATTTTTCATATTGGTCTCACCCTCACCTTGCTTCTGCATATATTTCGTGTCTATAATAAGTCCTGTCTTATCCTTTTTAAAATATTGGCAGCCAAGATTTCAGTGGTGCGCTAGGTGATTCGAAGCATTCTTGTTTGGTAGTAGAAGGGCAATCATGAACAACGGTGGCTACATTTTGAAGCGAAACTTACACCACAGGCTGCGAAGATGAAATGTTCATATGGCATTACGATGTTAGAGATGATGATTATTCATAATTTTACATCGTTATAGTATGTACAATTATGCTTATTGTGACGCGGATCATAATCATAATCATCTTTAGCAGCCTATATTTATGTCCACTACAGGACAAAGACCTCTGCCTGCGATCTCGAATTACCCCTGTCTTGCGCTAGGTGATTCCCACTTGCGCCTGCAAATTTCCTAACTTCATCATCCCACCTAGTTTTCTGCCGTCCTCAACTGCTTTTACCTTCTCTTGGTATCCATTTTGTAAATCTGATGGTCCACCGGTTATCCATTCTACGCATTACATGGCCTGAACAAAGCTTCATTTTCCCTCTTAATGTCAACTATAGAATATCGGCCATCCCCGTTTGCTCTCTGATCCACACCGCTCTCTTCCTGTCTCTTTACGTTTGGCCTAACATTTTTCATTCCATCGCTCCTTGTGCGGTCCTTAACCTTTTCTCGAGCTTCTTTGTTAACCTCCAAGCTTCGGCCCCATATGTTAGCACCGGTAGAATGCAATGATTGTACACTTTTCTTTTCAACGACAGTGGTAAGCTCCCAGTCAGGATTTGACAATGCCAGCCGTATGCACTCCAACCCAATTTTATTTTTCTGTAAATTTCCTTCTCACGAATAGGGTCCCCTGTGAGTAATTGACCTCAATAAACGTACTCCTTTAAGACTCTAGAGGCTGACTGGCGATCCTTAATTCTCGTTCCCTTGCCAGGCTATTGAACATTATCTTTGTCTTCTACATGTTAATCTTCAACCGCACTCTTACACTTTCTCGGTTAACGTCCTGAATCATTAGCTGTAATTTGTCCCCATTGTTGCTGAATAGGACAATGTCATCTGCAAACCGAAGGTTGTTCAGATATTCACCGTTGATCCTCACTCCTAAGCCTTCCCAGTCTAAGAGCTTGAATACTTCTTCTAAGCATGCAGTAAATAGCATTGGAGAGATTGTGTCTCCTTGCCTGACCCCTTTCTTGATAGGTAACCTACTTTTCTTGTGGAGAACCAAGGTTGCTGTGCAATCTTTCTAGATATTTGCCAATATATTCACGTATGCATCCTGTACTCCTTGGTTCCATAATGCCTCTATGACTGCTGGTATATCTACTGAATCAAATACTTTTTTCATAATCTATGAAAGACATATAGAGAGGTTGATTGTACTCTGCAAATTTCTGTATTACCTGATTAATGACTTGGATATGATTCATCGTAGAATATCCCTTCCTGAAGCCAGCCTGTTCCACTTGGTTGAAGAAATCAAGTGTTGCCCTGATTATATTAGAAATTTTCTTGGTGAATATTTTATACAATACTGAAAGCAAGCTAATTGATTTATAATTCTTCAATTCTTTAACGTCTCCCTTCTTTTGTATGAGTATAATGTTGGCATTCTTCCAGCTTTCTGGTACACTTGATACACTGGTACACTAGTAGTGTCGTGGAGCAGAGGTAGAACACCCGGCTTCCGATCTGAAGATCGTAAGTTCGAAATCTCCTCCAGTCCCCTACATTTTCAGGCATGGAGTGGTGCCTGACACCGGCAAATATATATATATATATATATATATATATATATATATATATATATATTGCCGAGAGCTAGTGGGACTATACTGGTCAAGGTGCAACCAAGTTAGAGGGGCCCACAAGCTTCAACAAAGTCACTCCCTCACCAGAACAGGAATTGGCCTCCCTGATGCAGTATTCGTCTACTACCTCACTCACGACTCCTACAATTGTGACCCGAATAAGAGTAGCCAAAGGAATTTTTTTACAAAACATATGCAGAGAGAAGCCACTGCCAAGATGGCTGAACAACAACAACACGCTTCGTTGATAATTTTCTTCATTGCCTTGCTGGCGCCTTCTTCAACGTGAAGGAATGGCTCGTAACAATATGTACGTACAGTAGTGAACAAAAAGATAGCAAATGTTGCATTTGTGTCTTTTGAGGCAAAATACTAAAAACAATGGGGTTGATGCATTGTGGCAGACCACGAGATTAGGGCAATATTCTCTTGAACATGCCACTGCCGTCTTTATTCACACCGCATAGCCCACCCACCGGGTACATAAATTGCATATTTCAAGAATGCATCGTAAGAAAACCATAATATAATCTTTAGTTAAAATACGTACATAAATACGTGCGCAAGTATGTAAAAATAGATCAAAGGTCGAGCGAAAAGAAAATATAACGCACACTCATTCATCGCAGAAAGACTTGGAAAGCCTTGAAATGAACAAAGTGGAAAGTAGATCTCTATGGCGCCGTCAATAAACCAAATATTACCTATCTCTGTCATTTTGGCTGCACCGCAGAAATGCATAAAATATTGTTTATAACTTGGTTTGGCACCCGTAAAGCACCATAATTCATTTAAAATTCGACGCTTATGTGACGGCGCAATGCGCCGTATGAGGCAATAACAGTGCTAGCCTTCTCGTAGGCTATGAACAATGGCCCACAACGACGCCTCATGCAAACACGTCTCGCTGTGTGCTCTGTGTGCTACGAGGTCACACACGAGTGATGCACGCAAGCGGAAGATCCCCTCAGCACTCTCGTATTGCACCGACCGAGTGTTCAGTAACTTAAGTATTCGCCATCAACATTACCGCCGGTCACCATCAATTAACGCAAGCACTACAGGACGTTTCGCTCGACCCGATTCCAACCGTGCGTGAGATATGCCTAATCTTTAATCCCGAGGTTTTCCTGTGCCTTAAATTTTGTGAAGCATGCATGTTACATGTACATGTAGAGTTACTATGTTCGATGAAGTACAACAGGGATCTATCTTGTGGACTTCACCATTGATCCACAGATGGCAGTAGCGTGATCAGCGTGGGTGTAGTCGCACTTTTGACAGGTAGTCGCGGCTTGATGAGCGCAGTCAGAGACAAATCGACAAGAAGTGTGGTACGTCTACGGCGGCAGCTGGTAGAGTGCAGGTTGCCGTGTCCTGCAGTCTGACACTCATAGACAGGTTGCACCTGGCATCAATGAAGAACCAACGCCGAACTTTCTAAATTCCACTCGTTTGACCTCTACGATAATTTATTTCCCTGACACTGCCACGAATTCTGTTCAATCATATTCGTGATTCTCTGAAGACTAATTCCAAACCTTTGCCTTACTCCAGCTCGTCGTTGATCGAATAGGCCATATTTTGTTAATTGAAATGTAATATTCGCTATAGAACGAACCGAAATGCAACTGTAGATGCTTACATATGTCCGTGCTGCGTGTTCTTGTACTATCTTCGGCGGCTTCCTGGACACGTGTGTTGAACTTTGTATGCTACCGTGCTTTTTGATAGTATTCAGTGTCTTGCGGTGCCTTTCGTGATCTTATTTTGTTTGGCACGTGACAATGAAGAACCGACGTCACCTAAGGGCGCCAACTTCTCCTTTTATCTCATGTTTAAAATAGACTGAAAATAACACGATTCTTCGAGGCTGCATGTTTTCTTAGAACATTCGTCCTTTTCTGCTTATGTATGTTGAGAAAGTTTAAGAGAGAGGGAGAACAGAGGTAAGGCAGGCAGGTTAACCAGACGCCAGTCCGATTTGCTACCCTGCACTGGGGGAAGGGGTATAGGACGAAAATAAAGAGAGAGATCAGTTTTGCTCACATATGAAGGTGCGCTGGAAGAACGCTTGAGACGTCTGCGTGCTCTGGCGACCTGGCGTGCTCTAGAGCAGCAGCACGCTAGGTCGCGTTCTTCCAGAATGTTATAAATACGAAAATATTCAAAAATTTTAATTATGTGGTTTTGCGCATCAGAACCACGATCTGATATAAGGTAAGCCATAGCCTGCGACTCCGACCTAATTGTGACCACCTGAATTTTTACAACGTGCACCCGATGCACGGTACACAAGCACTGTCGCATTCCTTTGCCATCGCAGTGCAGCCGGCGCGGCCGAAGTCGAACCCGTGGCGTCGTGCACGGCAACGCAACAAATAGCCACTGAACTATCGCGGCAGGCTCTATTTGTTCACTTGGCTCAGTCTGCGTCCCCAACACCGTTCGTTATTATTACTTGTTGCTTGGCTAGCTGTTTCACACTTGTAAGAAAGATGCGAAACCAAATAACGAAACACTGTTCCTTTACACTATTCCTTAGAAGCATGAGCCATAACAGCGAACTCATGCAGTTGGTTCCTTTTAGTAAAACAATACATGCTTCACATAGATTGCTATGGGCCTGGATGAAATAATATTTCATTTCGTTCATTAAGCAAAGCTATATTTCAAAATTTATTTGCCCATACAGGCAAAAAGCGTATCTAGGCGCCATTATGGCGCGATATGTATTGAATAAATCAGATTTGTGACACACATTACGAACGTTGTTTTTGAACACTTGTTTGAACACGCAAAGCACCTGGCGACGTTCACGCGTACGGATGTGCTTTGAAGGCATTTTTCGACTGGATTGCCGTGGCTGTAATTTGTGCGCGTATTGAAGGATACGTGTCCAAAATTCGTACCTGACATTTAAGGTTCGTTAGATTATGACTCACATTTGTTATATCAGCCATATCATATAGACCGGAAAATGCACTCTCTCTATGAAGTGTCAAAAAAGGGAAAAAATAACAAATATGGTAGGTCTGCTTGCACATCTGCGATCGCCGCTGGCAATAAACATAGCCTAGGGATAATATTTCTTGGTTCAATAAAAGGTGGTCCTTTTTAAAGCTGACAGAAAAATGCCCTGGTTCGCGTATGGTGACCATGGTTCGCGTATGGTGAATAAATGTGAGGCCAACTCTAGCCATGTAGCACAATATTTACTCATGGAACACAATATTGCAATTGTGAGGCAAAATGTACTTTAATTTACACCCTTAATTGTTGAATAAAGGTGAAACGGCAATGAATATTACAGAATGACAAAGAAAAAAAAACACCTTATTAAAGGCCAGAACACACTCGAACAGCTGAAGCCTCTATTGACCTAATATATTTATCACGGATGTGACGATTGTCACCTTTCTGACGAGCGCAGATTTCAACGTTGCCGCTCTAGCCGTCCACTACATTGTTACGTTCTCCATCTCGGCTGGTCTAATGTATTCTTCTCCTTTCCCTAACTTTCCAACATCTTAATACGTGATTCTAATTTCATTATTTGTGCATTTTACTTGCTTCCTCGTTTTACGGAAAGGCAAACAAATATGCAGATGGAATGCACGTCTTGGAATGTATGGGTAGCGAAGCTTTTGTGAAGGCGGTTAATAAAATGCTGTAAATTTTTTATTGAATTCCTGCGTCTTTGACAAAGAAAACTAGCGCGCACGTGTGCTTTCGCGCACTCGTTCTACCCAATGTGACAAATCTTATATATAGGCTTGCATTTCTTCATTTCTGATAATTTATTTTAACTCTATTGGCAGGTTTTCGGCTAGTCCATCGGGGTAGGTGTGCGCCGCATATAGCATGGAAATCATAATCACCTTCAACACGCGGTTATCGTGTCAAATAACAAGTTGGCGTTGGTGCACAATGTGTACCTCCCGCTTTTTGACCAATCCTTACTTGTGGGCATGTGCAATTGTACGGAAATCATCATAACCAACACGCGGACGCGCTTCTTGGCCGATCCCAGTTGGTGGCGTGTACCAATGTACGGAAATCATAATCGTCATCAGCACGCGGAAGCCATCTCAAACAGCTATAGCGTTTGCATGATATGTATAGTCGACCAATTCTTTAACAGTACCACGTGAGCGACGACTTGCCGGTCGGTCGGCGTCTTCTAATAGTGCGAGGCCACGAGTTGAGCAAGTGCAAGAGAGGTCATGAAGAGGTCTGAAATACCTTGCTGATCTCGTCGTTTCACATTTTTAGAAGACGCTGACAGGCCGGCCAGTGGACGCTCGCGCGGTACTGTAAAGAAACGGTCAAGTGTACCTCCCGCTTCTTGGCCGACCCCCTAGTGTGGGTATGCGCCATAGTATTGGAATCATCATCACAGTCAACCCGTGGCGAAGGTAGTAGTTCGCACGATGGAATGTAACGCGCGGTGGTGAGCTAATGGTTCTGGCTACGGCGCTGGGGGCCGCGGTTCGAATCCCGCCACCGGACACGCTTCATTTCTTTGTTTGGTTTTAAGTGAATGCGAGTCTAATCGGCGAGAACTCAACCAGCAACAGACCTACCCAGGCGAAATCGTGGAAATGGTAAGGAAAAGAAAGCTTCGCTTTAATGAAAGCGTCTGTACAAGGCGAGCCACTGTGTCCATGCTGCCAGCGTGTGTGTGAGGAAAACGACAAGAGAACGGCACGACGACGACGTTTGCGTGGCGGTGATGGCAACGACGATGATGTCATGATGAGGACGGCAAGAAAAGTGATTCATTGTACTCCGACGAGGAAACGTTACGTCCTGTTCTGTTACGATCTTGGCCGATCCCGAAGGCTGTACAATGTCGGAAAGTTGCAAGAAGCCTACGCACACAGTTAATTTCTTTCGTCCCTATCTGCTGGAAAGATAGGCAGGGGTGGGCCAATAATGCATCGCATTAACTTCTACGGACTTTGCGAAACTGTGGCCGGCGGATGGAGCCCTACTTCCTGGCTTTTAGCTTTGCGTACTAACCTAGTGTAAGGCTCTCCGACGATCATGAATGTCGCGGCTCTGTCCCGAGGCCTCATAGCACTGAGGCGTCTTTCAACGCTCCGCTATCCCCAAACGTAAGCAAATTTTAGCGAAATGATGCCTTAGTATAGCCATTTGAATCTGAGCAACTTACACAACCAAGAGAGCGAAGCTGTTAGCAGGATGTACTCAAACCCCTCATCGGAAGTACAAGGCGTCTGTTTGCTGGCTGTTCTTAGTGATCATTCATCATCGATGCTTCGATCATAGCGCCGCTTAGGAGCTCCCGAGCAGACTGCGTTGCTGGACCACGCCTGCAACTTTGATTACCACAGCCGTACATATTCCTAGCTCACTTCCAGCATGGTACCGGTAAAACGTGGGGTGAGAAACGAAGATTACCGATTACTGACTAAAAAAGGAAAACAGTGCTAAGAAGTTGTTTATTTGAGTGGGGTATACGCCAGGTAACTTTTATTTTATAATCACTTACAACTGCGTTGAAAGCTATAATTCGGGACTGGCTGTCTTTGACATTTGATACCGCCCACGCCTTGTCACATGCCGTCAGCGCACGTAAATTATTGTGGAAGTCCCAGCAACAGCTTCGCTCTAAAAAAATAATCAAGAAGTAAAAAAACAACAGCAAGTCACAAGTGACAGGCTACCACAGTCACGTAAACTAATGTGGTAATCACTTCTCAGATCGAATGAAACTGGAATATTTCGCACATTTCAACGCGTTCTCTGTTTTATGCTTCATAAGCATTACACGCTGCTAATAATAGCTTGCGACGATGGCGCTTCGGACTAAAATGAAAATGATAGAAATTTCCCTGCCCTTTCCGAAGGTCTTCGAGAGGCATTTTTTTTTCTATTTGGGGAGAAGTACAGGCGGAGCCACCATCTGAAGCCAAGCAAAAACCATTCGTCAGAATGCTCTTCCCAGTCCTGTTTATAGTCGCCATTTTTCGTGTCAGAAGTAAGGCTTCTTTAATGAAGGAACGTGATTCAGTGAATATTCTGATATGTTATTGCAGTTGCATCTGAACAAAAGTACATTCTAAACCAGTGGCTTTGATAGTTGAATGAGCTGGCATTTGTTCTCACTAATATTACAATATTCCGTCAAGTTTGCAAAAGATGAATGAATGAATGAATGAATGAATGAATGAATGAATGAATGAATGAATGAATGAATGAATGAATGAATGAATGAATTGTGTGGCTTTACGTCCCAAAACTACGATTTGATTATGATGCACGCCGTAGTGGGGGACTCCGGAATAATTTTGACCACCATGATCTTTAACGTGCCCCCAATGCATCAGATACGTGCGATTTTGCATTTCACCCACATCCTTGGAAAAAGTTGCTTAGGCGAAGCATGGTTTAATAATTTTGCTAAGTCTGTCACGTTTTCTGCTCCTTCAAGCGTATATGTGAGGTTGTATTCTGATGTTTGTCTTTTGCCAATTTTTTATTGCCTGGAAGATTACAATATGCACCTTATATCCACCACGTACAGCGCAGACCTTAAGGCAATACAAAGATGCAAGATTAAAAACTTGTAGGACTTCTCAATTTTAACAGTTTCTTGTATTTTCTCAAAGCTTAAAAACGAGACGGGATGAATATAGACAGGTTGAAAACATTGGTTGAAGGTAAGGACGGCACAAAAGATCCCAAGACGCAACGCGTAATGATGACGTCGAAAAAAAAAAGTTACGATAATCATTGGCAGCGAGTACAAATTAAACAGATATATCAGAAGATCTAGTACCAACATATTTTGCGTCATACGAGTTAGTACTATTCGTTTTCGGTATGATCTGATGTTCGAAATGCAGATATATATTTTAAACAAGAACAGAGGAGGGGGTGGGGGGCTGAACCAAGGGGCCCAATTTACATCTGTCACAAGAATTTGAAACCAGTAGAAAATGAACACAAGGATAGCATAGGGGAAATTATTTGTTGATTTAACCATTAACCGTCGCCGTAGCTCAATGCTACAGCATCGTGTCCGTAGTGCTGAGGTCATAAGTTCGGCTGCCACAGGCGGCCAGTTGTTTTCTCGTCCACTTTTATTGTCCTTTATCTTATCATTTCTACACTTCAATTAAAACAACAACTAGTTGCCCCTATGCTTTTCTCGACCTCATTTTCTGTTGGCGGTAAAAGTGCTTTTTTTATGATCACTGAGCATTTCATTCAGCATGAGGGCAAATCACGAAATCTTGCCGTCACATTGTGCGTTTGTCACTTATTCTTTGTTTCTATCCGTAAGCTGCATATGAATATGCGCACCGCAATCAAGCTCTGTACACTGAGATCATATGGCGCATGCATGTAAGAGCCAAGGCTCGTCTACCCGAAACTTCTTCAGGAGCGGTCCTTGGATGGAAGGATGGTAATACATGTGCATGATAACTTGACACTGAGGTTAAGGAGGACGACTGTAGCGGCTCGCCGGATTCGCGTCCTCAAACATGCTAACGGACGCCGGATGACGCTGTTCGGAAGTACAGATCTTATTTAGCGCACCTTTCTCGTGAAAACCGCGAGGCTTAGCACGAAGATATTGGCAAGTTGCCAGGCGCACAAGCCGTCAGTAAGTATAACGAGCCGAACACTTTTGATTCGTCATATTTGCAGAGAACATAATTGCACATTTGTCAAGGGATAAAGTTAAGGTGCTGAAATGGTAGCGAAAAACGCCTGCGTTTAAATACGATGGGCGTCCATAAATTCGTTTTATTGTTACGAAGGAACAGAGGTCAAGCGATAAAACTCAAGTGGTAGTTTCATCTGACACCACGCACATATTAACCCGTCGCACAATTGGTTAAACAATTATGCGCCAGTCAGCTAGCACTAATGCCTCCACTTGCACAATTTTTGGTTCTCCATTGAGCGACTGTCGCCCTCTTGTGTCTTCATCGTCCAGGCTTGTTCGCCCGCATTGAAGTCATCCGCGTTATTTCGTAACAGCATCACAAGGTGGAACAAATGTCGCCATAAACTGCAACAAGGTCGGCATGAGCCTCCTTGGCCCTGGGTCTCTTCAAATGCAAAACGTTGTTCGTGCTTCAACTAACCTTCGCGAGAGGCGCTGCTACTTTTGGTTTGATGTCATTATGTAGAACGAAATTTTCATGGTGCGCTATAACTAGAGAGATGTGCGCTCATTTTGATGCCTCTCGTGTACGCCTGCGATAAATTTATGGTACCGATGATGCGAAATTTATTAGCGGCCTTCGTACAGTCATACACAAAGTTAGACTATGGAGTACGAAAGCTAAAGTATATAGTTTGCATGTCTGTCACAGGCCAGAAGCGGTCCCGCTGTAGGACTCGTAGGATTAGTTGGCCATGAATGCTTGAAGCAACCGCTAAGCTGACCGAGTAGTGCCAAGGCACCGCAGTGGCTGTTATTAACACTTCACGGTGTTAGCAGTGTCAGTTGTGCAATCGTGTAATGAAGGCCGGCATAAATAATGACCGGCGGTGTGCACATCCCTTCGAAATTATTGCAGGGCACGTTATAGAAAGTATCAAGGTTGCTATTTGCCACCAAAATTTCAATTAGTTTAAACATTAACTATCAACGAAGCAATTCTACCTGCATAAAAACTTCCTGTTTGCAGAAGTTCTTGCGTATTTGGAACCACGTAGCATATTTGCTGTGTCTTTCAGTACAGTGGAGATGACATCAATAAGGACTTGTGCGAAGACGAAACAGCGCTCGCAACGCTAACAGTAACCAGCAATAACAGTGGTGTGGAAATGGTACGTACGCACTTTTGCCCACACAAGTGCATATATATATATTTACTTAGTTCACAGATGATCAAAATAAAACAAGCACTCATCTAAGGTTCAAAGAAAGACATATAATTGACGATTTGGGGCCGAATCCTTACCTGACGAGATTTCGTCTAACATTGTACTACGTAATTATCAGATGCTCTTAAAGTCGCCAGACAAGAGTATTGTAACGCAAATTGGGTCCCATAGGGCAATGCACAGGTAGCGTTTGTGAAGGCATCTGCCTAATCAACCAACCTTTTACAGATTCGAAGAATTTGGCCTTAAGGATGTATCTTACAAATGACTACAACGGCTAGTGGCGTTGCATATTGACAGACGTTTGCTCTTTACTGAGAGTTATGGCGAAAAACACCGAATACATGCTATTTACCGAAGTCAAGTTGGCCTGCATAGATATTAAGTGGAGTAACCGCTGTGGGGTCTCACGCGTGCTCTTAGCGCAAAGGAACGACAACGCAGCAGTGCAAACAATCAAAAGGGCATTTATTGCACCTTTCATACACTAATACCTGCTATCCGAATTACTACCCATAGAACATACCGATGGGCGGCCGACAAATTGAGGAAGTCCGACTCACCGCGACCGGATAGCGAGCGAATATGTTCGCATCATGCTAGACACCAGCGCCTGATCGTTCACATGTGCTGTCACCTCAACAATGGCGTATTCGATCGATTGTGTTCGTCCATTCCGGTGCCCTGCTCATCAGCCTAGCGAGATGGTCTCGCAGAGAGCGTGTCGGTGCATGCGCGGAACGGCCGCTCCCGCTCGCCAACCCCCAACCCAAAAGAAACAGTCTTCTCCCTTTTGCGCCCGCGTAACGTCGCCGTTAGGTGGCGTTAGCAGCGCAACACTCGCGCCATCTTTCGTACTAGTCCGCAACCACACCGGCCGGTGCAACGCCACGCGGCGAAGTCTGATTACAGGACACGTGGGCCATGCGGGGAAAACAGCATCAGGGGGTGCGTAAGAGTCGCGCATCCCCACACCGCCTAGCTACGACAACATATGCGGCTAACATGTTACCACCTTGTTCAAGGATGTAGTGAAAGCTACTTTACTGGTAGGTGGCTACGAACTTGCAAAAAAAAATGATATACGTTTGGTGCAGTTCTAAACAAATTGAAACATGGGTCTCTTTTGCTACTTTGTTTTTGTTCGCTTTCGTTCTTACTTCTAAGCAATATGGCACCATAGATATCTTCTATAGCTGTGTCCGTTGTCTAAATCAATGTCGTAACTTTTCCCAGCACATGCTATTGAGATAACGTTTGAATGACAAGTTGCACAAGTCAACATATGGCACTTGCTTCCATATTATTTTTCGTTCATGGCAGAAAGGTATACTCGGTCCGGATCACAGAATCTAACTGATGCCATCCAATGAGAAGTCTGTTGCTGGAGCCGTTCCCCACGCAATTTACAGGGTAGAGCATAAACAAATGCTGGATAAAGCTATCAGGCTACAAACCAATCGGTGAGGAGACTTCACGTGCCTTTGCAAGTTAACATGAACTCGAGTGCTTTATGTGATGCTCTGGCTTTGTTCTCAGGCTAGTTTGTTCTTATCACAAGATACATTCAGCAAAATATGTGGCGCGCAGCTCTGTTTACTGCAGAGCTTATTGATGTTTTCGTAACTTTTTTGTCATCCTTGCATACTGATAATTAAATGAGACGTAAACGCGACAAATCGAGACAACGCATGTAACAGATACGGCAGGTTCAACCCGTTTTACGTGTGTCTAAACAACCGAGATATTATGTCTGTGATCGATCATAACCGACTAGGGCATCAAAGGCTTGCGTTAGCCGATGATTTTCAAGAAGAAAAAAAATTAAGGGGTTTTATTTGCCGAAACCACGATCTGATTAGGGGGTAGTGCCACAATGTGGGACTCTGGAATAATTTTTGTTGGAGCCCACGCGTGGCCTACATGAAACAGGCGCCTGACAGCAACTTCCCAGTTGTTTAAATACTTGACAGGAAATACATGGGGGATGTCAGTAGACGCAATGCTGAAACTTTACAGAGCTCTTTTTCTCGGTTTTTTAGGATATAGTCTACCTGTACTGAACAATACTTGCAAGACAAATATTCGTGTTCTGCAGGCAGAACAAGCTCAAGCACTCAGAGTTTGCCTTGGTTTGCCCACTGCAGATGCACGTCAACAGAGGCAACTATTGCGATTGCTCGGGACCATCCGATGCAAACTCACATTACGGTGGAAACCCTGAGAACGCACATCAGACATTTTGCACGTGCCCCCCTATCACCACCTTGCAACACTACCTTCAGACAGGCGCCAAGCATCGTTCTCTAAAACTATCACCAAATACAACGAAAAACTTCCCTCGGGCTTCACCGCTGCATCTAAACCATCGATGCCCCCTTGGTGTCTTATTAGCCCCACAGTACATCTCAGTGTACCAGGAATCAAGAAAAAATCTGAGCTATCGTCACCTGTGCTGAAATAACTGTCTCTGCTTCTACACGAGAGGTATGCGGACAGTGTACATATTTATACTGATGGTTCCACAAACCTCCAATGTTCGTCCGGTGCTGTGGTTGTCCCAGCAAGAGCTACTACCATCAGCTTCAGGACTGACCACCCAACGACATCGACATCTGCGGAACTAGCTGCTCTTCGCGCTGCACTTTGTTTCGTCAATCGGGAACCACCTCGACAATGGTCAATCTTCAGTGACTCAAAGGCAGCCCTACAATCTGTGCTATCAGCTCTGCGTCGCAGGCCATACGAACAGCTCGTATTAGATATTAGACATCTACTCCATACATCACATGAGAAAGGACACCACGTGACGTTTCAGTGGCTTCCAAGTCACTGCGGCGTCATAAGGAATGAAAACGCCGATAATGCCGCTCGGGCAGCTCTTGACGACGCACAGGAAGAGGCCATACCGCTCTCACGGTCCGACGCAGCCAGCAGACTTCGAGTGCTTGCACAGGAGATCACGCTCTCTCTATGGTGCACACCAAGCGGCCAGACCAACCGGAGCAATCGTCAATACCACCTGCCCTCTTTGATGCATCTCTGTATGCCAACTGGACTCCGCCGAAGAGAGGCCACTATGCTTTATCGCTTATGGCTAGGGGCGGCATTCACTAAATCTTATTCATTTCTCATTGGAATGGCCGACAACGCTTTTTGCAATGCCTGTCTTTGCGAGGAGACACTAGAACATATTCTATGCGACTGTCCTGAATATGTTGTTCCGAGACAGTCCCTGGCGTCCGTTCTAGCACACCTGGACAATCGACCAATGTCAATTGAAACGATTCTCACGTGTCGTCGACAGAAGACATCGCAGCTGAAGGCGACGAAGGGACTATTTAGGTTTTTAAAGGAAACGGGCTTGTACAAGCGGCTGTGACAGTGATGTCACGTACTACGCACCAGTGACGGACTGTGACTGACGATGAGTGTGCTGTGTTATGTGCTCTCTCTCTCTCTCCTCCCCATCTTTCATTCCCCCTCATCCCGCTCCCATGCTGTAGGGTAGCAAACCGGTTGTGCTGAACTGGTTAACCTCCCTGCCTTTCCTTCTCCACTCTTTCCTTCCTTCCTGGAATAATTTTGGTTACTTGATGTTTTTCAATGTACGATCAGAACATGGTTCAAGAACGTTCTTGCCTTCCGTTCCCATAGAAACGCGGCCGCTGCTGCTGCCGTGAATCGAACCCCCGACCTCGGGCTAAGCAGCAGAATTCCAGCAGGATGATAATTACATTTTAGGAGGACTGTGCAGCGCATGTCTTACTTTGAGTATACAACTATTCCTTCAGCGCTCATATAAACGTTGGCAAGATTTTCGCTTCATATGACGTCACCTTTGAAGAAGGAAATGAGCTTAAAGAAGGTGAAATATAAAATAGCTGCTTTCGATATTCAACGCCAGTTCATTATCGAACTGCATTGTCGGCACAGCACGTGGTAATGTATGTGTAAGACTTGACTTTTGATTCGACAAGAGCCAAGAGTGCCTCTCGTTTATTACTTTGCCCAATAAAGCTTTCTCTTTCTATGTGTTTTTGTTGTTTTACCACCAAATATTCTCCTAATATGTAGTCGATATTCAGGTTCATGACTTAACACGCTTCTTCTATTCATACTAACACGATATGATAATATCGCGAGCGTCATTCTTTCGTCAAGTCGTGCTATGATCAATATATACCATGGGGACATTGTGAAGGCAGCTTGAATGAATGGGATACGTTCTGGCGACCATGGATATCACCGCTATTATTCGATTAAGCACTGTGACAGAATCTGATTTAGCACAAATCATTGCTTTCCCCCCCCCCCCCTAGCCAAACTGCCTTTTCTTTCAGATGGAGAAGCTTAAATTGGTGAAATGTCCTCATGGTCCGCGGCTTATTTGCCTAGCGTTGTCAAAGTAGAAGCGTTCTATATTTTAGACAAGCATCATCACGAGTACTTCGTCCACACGAGGCATAGGTTGTGGTATGTCTGGGTCATGTCGAATTCTGCGAGTTTATGTTTATGTCTTCTATTTCTGCGGCAAACAATAATTTCTCTCCACACCGTAAGCGCCAACAGAGCGCAATGCGAAACTCATATTCGCAATGAGGCATCGGTCCATGGACATGTGTATTACAAAAACAAAGTTCTCATTTCCCAACTTTGTTTCATGTTATGTCACCATTGTGTAATTTATGTACAGGTGTACTTTGTTGTTGCTATATTTCAGGCCAATTTGCGATTAGCTGCAACATCGGCCCCCCAAATGGAAATAATGGTCTCCGGAGTGGAATTTAGCACGGTAACGCTTCCTGATGTTTTTCTTACTATTTCTTGGTTGACTTTCGGTTCACCACTTCATTTTTTTGCCTTCTCTTTTTAGGAAGACGCATACGCTGATCGACCGGATGGTCGTCTTTATGATAGCGGAATTGTCACCAAGTTACAATCTTACGCCAATGCTAAGAAAAGGGATTACGGCAATCCAGATTTTGTGTACCTCTTCACTGGGTACCTCCCTTCACACTACATCAATCAGTGCGGCACCTGTACACCATCTTGTAATAACCAACTGTGTTGTCGGCTAAGATGCACACAGAATTAATGCATGAAAAGCTGATAACAAGCTTAGCAACTCATGCAGCGTTTGGCTTCCCAGAGTCAAAAGAAATCACCCTCAACCTGATAATAAATATCGCACGTGACGGTATTTTGTTCAGTCAGTTCAACGGAGGGCTCTAATTTTCAAAAACCGCGAATTTTTCATAACCGTGGAGCCAGCTGCTCTAGCAGCAAAAACAGCCTGCCAGTGGAGCATCAGGCTCCAAAAGCATAAAAGCACCCACGGCAATGAGAGTCTTACTCAGTCGCACTGCGCATGCGTCGGACGTCGTCGATGACACAGCTGATTAGGACAAGATGCTTCAGCTGGAACCAGTGGCCACGAACGCGACTCCCTCCTCTACCTCCCCCCCCCCCCCCCCACATAGTTAGACTTGGTAGTAGACTCGATAGTAGTTTTATCGGCCGTGTAAAATCGTAAACACTCGTTTACTAACTAAATTGAGAGGCATGGTGACACGCGCGCTCAGGAAAACAAACACATCCCACTCCATGAGCGCGGATACTCGCTGTCAGAACGCTGACGTGAAGAGCGGCCGCAGCGAGCATATCCGCCTTTGGCATTGCGTTGTGGCGCCACCTAAGCGGGCTCCACGAGAAACAAAATGTACGGCGTTGGGGCACCGCATGCAGGAATGCCGCATCAAGCGAGCGGAAACCATTCTTTTATTGCGATAGCAATTATATGGACACTTAAACTGGATTTCTGCCGTCGGCGTCGCCGTCGCCGTCGCCGTGAGGTTCCGTATAGATAACATCATCGCCGCGCGCCGTATGCCCGAGCGGTAGCGTGCGGGGGACGCGCGCTTCTACTCTGCCAACAACCGCGCTCGTCGCTCGCCGACCGCACTGTCTCTTATCTCCACACGGCTCTGACCTTTTCTATGCGCTGTGCATTCGCCGCGCTCAGTTTCCGTTGAAGCGATAGACCGCACGTACCTTCGCCCGCTGCGACGTATATGCGCTTGCTGCCAGCGTTTTGACAGTCGTTGGCTGCGGTCATTCAGTGTGATCTATTTATGTTTGCTTGTGCGCGCTCACACCACGCTTGTTCATTCGGTTAGTAATAGCCGGGCCACATTTTCCAACGCACGCTACACATGCAATGCTGCCCGGATCGGCAGTGCAGCGCTACAGGTGTGTCTCTTCGCACGCGCGCTGCCCACGGGAAGCGCTTCTCATCAACACCACCGTTTCACACGCGCCTTCTCGTGGTCATCGAGTCTCTCTTCATGTCGGTCTACTTACGCCGCAGCACACCTGCTTACTTAATCAGCTCATGTTTACTACAATTTATATTGCTACCAAAGCCGCTCACCTTACTTCGTGTCACATTGCTGTGTTGCTATCGCACTCATTGCTTCGCCCTTAGGGCGAAACTGTGACATTTTTTTTGCGTTTGTCAGTTGTAATTTTCATTTGGTGTGACTGGGCGCTGCTTGGGCAGGACACTGATGGCGACAACTCTTGCGCGACTGACAACCGCAAGTCGTTGAAATGCGATGAAAGGCTTTCGTGAAGCTTTCAAGATAAGGCCCGCGTGGGCACGCGGTGGGCTCTGTACTCATCGCAGATCTCTTTCAAGATAGGGCCCACGCGGCCGCGCTCAGCCACGCCATTCGCAGCCGCCGCGAGTGCAAGTGAGTTATATAACTAATTGAATTTCTCAAAGTAAATTGGGTCAGAAAATTCCTAAACTACGACTTAAACACAAGCTGCAGACATGATAGCATCGACTCGTAATTCGAATATTCGAGAATAACGGCATCGTCACATGACGATATCGCCTGATGACGTCATCACATCAAACGTGAAGTCATGCGATGACGTCTTATGGACGTGAAGTCGTGCGACGATGAAAATGTGGCCCTCAGCCAACTTCTGGTGGGTTTGTGAGCTAAATGGCCCGGATCAGTGGTTTGAAATGGACATGGCAAACAGCGGAGACGCCAGGAATCTAAAAACAATTGTGGCCTGCAGGCTTGTTGTACCGCTCGCGCTGTTCACCTTATAGTGGTCCTACTGCTCTCTACTACGACTGCCTTCTTGCTTTTATTTTAAGTACTCTCATACGACCGGTCATTCTTCACCAAATTTGCTGTCAGCGAAGTAGCCGTGCTTGTGTCCAGTTTGAAGCTTTTGGCACGTTATTACAGCTGCTAGCCAGTTGAAACTGCTACAATCATTCTTCTTTGTTCTTTCTGGGGCTTTACGTGCCAAAACCAGTTCTGGTTATGAGGCACGCCGTAGTGAATGGCTCCGGATTAATTTTGACCACCTGGGGATCTTTAACGTGCACTACAACGCAAGCACACGGGCGTCTTTGCATTTCGCCTACATCGACATGCGGCCGCCGCGGCCGGCATTCGATTCCGCGACCTTGTGCTCAGCAGCGCAACGCCATAGCTAACTGAGCCACCGTAGCGGGTACTATACAATCATTACTGTGGTACTCAGTCGCGGTAGTCAGTCAGAAGAGTGAAAGGGAATGCTCAAGAAATTGGAAATGGGCAAATTTCTAAACTAGCGGCGCCAATTTCAGTCCCTATTTATGAAATGCTAAGTATATTTCCGAGCATTATCGTCACGTTCGCCACTAGAACATGCTACAGCATCTTACCGGTTTATTGTGCTTTTCAGGAATCGCCTTCGTGGCCAGTGTTTTCGAATCGACGTTTGTTGGACAGGGCGAAGACGAGGTAGGATTGTTCACCGGAATGCACACGCTCAATCACGAAGTCTGTTACATGTAAGCCTCTTTTTTGAGTGTTCGAGTGCTTGCACACGATACAACTTGATGACGTCAAATCACGTGAGGATTAAATTACAGACCGGGCAACAACTTCCTTATCTGTTATCACCGGCATCGCAGCGCAAGAACTACCTTCTGTTCGTCTTGTGAGCAGCATGAAAGAAGGAAGCATTCTTTTACCCCATAAAGCACAAACGCCATTCCACATCAAGAAAATGTTAGTCACGCGGAGGACATTCGTACAAAAAAAAAAGACTGAATTTTATTTCAGTTCGAAATTAGTTAGTGCAGTCATTATTAGTAATGAATTTTTGGCTATTTACAACTGACTTCTCGGTCTTGCATATCAAAAGACACTACTATGGGCTGTGACTGTTTTCCGCGCTTAAATTTGAATTTTGTAGTACGAAACTTAGCATATCAAAAGTGATAGGTCTGGCTTTATGGAGTCAGAAGTGCCTTCTTTTTTTCTGGGGTTTTACGTGCCAAAACCAGTTATGATTATGAGGCACGCCGTAGTGGAGGGCTCCGGATTAATTTTGACCACCTGGGGTTCTTTAACGTGCACGTAAATCTAAGTACACGGATGTTTTCGCATTTCGCCCCCATCGAAATGCGGCCGCCGTGGCCGGTATTCGATCCCGCGACCTCGTGCTCGAGCAGCAGCCCAACACCATAGCCACTGAGCATCCATGGCGGGTACTCAAGCTGTGACTTCTAGTACGCTGAAGTTTTATTTGTGATTGTTAGTTCCGCCTCACATTGCAATAACATTTGAAATGGCGTTATACTTATATTTGTCTTTGTCAGTCTAGCGTTTTGTAGTTATAGGGGAACGAAATCATAATTTTACTTGTTTCCAGTGTGGCATTACGTATTTTGTTATTTTCTACGCATTAACGGATTTTACATGTCATAAACATACATGCTTTTAACTCGGTATTCTTTATGTTCTTGCAGTACTGAACCAATAGTATGTCTGCGCATGCTTACCTTTTAAGTTTTCACATTACTTGTTGCAATTGTTCCTTACACTTTTACACATTCTTTGTACAGAAGGTTCCATCACAGTTTTTGACTTCGGGAACTCCTCCTCTATGTCATGGTACTGTATTGTAGCTTTTGTCTTATTGAAATTCATTCACATCACTTCACGAACGAATATCTCGTCATGTGTGCTGTTCCAATTGAACGAGAACTAGGTAGCCCAGCTTATAAGTGCAGCGCTGTTCTGTACCATTTGTTTTCAGTCTAGCTGAGCATCAGGGGACACAGTATCTGTCTTCTTTGGATATAGCCTCTGTCCAGCCGCCTACCGCCCAGCTGCCTACCTGCCTGCGCTCCGCTTCCCTGCCTACCTGTCTGACGGCTGAGTGCGGGATTGTCGATGCATCAAGAACGACGCAGCGCCGCCTGACGAACGTAGGAAACGCGATAACACCTTCGCTGCGGCAAACTACGCCGGTGACGTCACGGACCCGGGTTATTAAGCGGACAACACTTGTGATGCCAGCTCGCATTCCGGTGGAGCATCAGGAGACACAGTAACTGTCTAAAAAAATTAAATTATGGTGTTTTTACGTGCCAAAACCAGGATCTGAGTGTGAGGCACGTCGTAGTAGGGGACTCCGGAAATTTGGACCGCCTGAGGTCCTTTGCCGTGCACCTAAATCTAAGTACACGGGTGTTTTTACATTTCACCCCCATCGAAATGCGGCCGCCGTGGCCGGGATTCGATCCCGCGACCTCGTGCTCATCAGCCCAACACCATAGCCACTGAGCAACTACGGCGGGTGAAGTAACTGTCTACGTTGCTTTAAGTAAGCGGCCTTTTGTCGAAGTAGTGCCGCGTTTTTTGCCCCACCGGACTGCACAATTTTTTTAGTACAATTATGCCGCAGAAGTGTTTGACATGTTCGAAAAGTCTTGCAAACAACGAAGATTTGGCTTGCAATCGATGCAGTAAAAAACATCATACAGGTAAACGTTCTGGTGTCTACAAAAAGAATTTGAAGAAAATGGATAAGGATGAAGCCAAGGCTTGGGAATGCGACGCGTGCAAAAGAGTAAGAAAGAATGATGACACTGATTCTGATAGCAGTGGCAGGGAAACTCCCCCGGGAGAGAAATTAACTGAGTCAAGAGGGCAGGGCTCTTCGGCTATGCTGATTGACGACCTAAACAAGAAACTAGTGGAAGTCTTGTGTAGGCTTGAAAACCTTGAAAAAAAAATGTAGACAAGCAGTGCGCCACAACTGAGACTTTTGAAAAGTCAACAAACGTTTTAGCAGCTAAGTTTGAAGAGCTGCTGAAAAAGGTCGAGGATCAGTAAAGACAAATTGCATAATTGCAGAAAACCTCATAACTGGAACAAAATATAAAAAAGAATGACAATGAAATCTCACGGCTCAGAGAATGTGTTAAAAGTGCTGAGCAGTACTCAAGAAGAAAAAATGTAGAAATAAGCGGGTGTTCCACATGCAGAAGGTCAGGATCTGTACCCCTGCGAATGGACATTTTCCTTGTGCGCACGCACCTACCCTCGTTTTCAGCTGGGCTAACACCCCCTAGATGGCACAACGCCTGTGCACTGCGCTTAATGACGTCATGCTACCAGACCCTAAATTTCCATTGCGAAGCCCGGCGTGAACAAAGCGGTGAAGTTGAGCCAAAGCTGGGCTACCACTGCTGCAGTGCAAGTGGTAAAAGTGATGTGTCATCATAGGTGTATTGTCGGACAGCTGAGCTCACAGCACGGCCTGGTGTATAGGCTAAATCTCGAAGTTTGGTGATGAATAGATCAGCAGCTGGCATGAAAATGCAATGCGGCCAACTTCGCAAAGCCTTCCATAGTAAAATGACGTACTGAGTATAACAGTTTTTTTTATTTATTTAGAAATACAAACGTTGCTGTATTTTTAAAACACACTGACCACTAACGGGTTAATTTGCTGCTCGCCTTTCTTTGTTTGATGCTGCTTTACTTCTTTCGTTTGGTCGTACAGTAACCATTGTAGCATTCCTGTAGAAATTCAAAAAGAAGAAACAAAGCAAAAAATGAGATGTGTGTATATGCATGCTTCTGTCAGCAGCAAATCACCCGTGCTGACATGTTGGATATACAGTTACGCGATACCATATATTTAGCGCGTTATTCATATCAGTTCCGTGAACACGTGCGAAAATTCCGTTGAATATGCGCGGGGGGCATACGGAAATGCTTTAGAAAAGTCTGTCAGCCCTTCCACTGGGGTGGAGATGAAAGACCAGCGAAGCTGTACCTTGGTATGAATTATGTATTTCCAATTATGACTATTAAGATTTGATGGTGTAATTGGTTATTTGAACTATTAAAGAATTAGAAATATATATGATCCGGTGGTTTTCATTTACTTAGTGACCACAGGGACCGTGGCCTTACGGCCGCTACGGTACACTGCCATACGGTGTACGGCAAAGGTTGGCACGTTCTTCATAAACACGTCACCAACGCCGCGCGCGTTCGGTGCGAACGCCGGCAAAACGCCGCCGCCGTCGACAACAGTTGTGCGCGTTGTTTGTGTGACCGCACAGAACCGTTGTCAAAACGCTGACTACGTGAAGGAACGGCTAAATGCCGTTGTCGACTCTGTTAGGAGAGAGGCGGGCGAGAGGCCAGAGAGAGTCGGCGGCAGAGGCCGGCAGGGCTGCGCGCTTGCGCCGCAGTGGGAGAGCGGGCACGCACACGCAGTCTAGGGTGCATCGATGAGAGGACACCTCAACCACGCCCCATCCCCCTGTGCAGTGCGGTTGAGGTGTCCTCTATTGAGAGACAGTTATCGCGCTGCACTTTAACCCATTCTTTCACCCTTTCCAACTATAATCTCTTCTCTCTCTCTCTCTCTCTCTCTCGATGCCCTCCTTGCCCACCGCTCATCTTACACCGGGGAGTCGTGTTTGCTCTGCGTAGTAGTAGTAGTAGAGGTTGAGGAAAAGAGAAAAGATGCATGTTTCTGCAGCCCTTATAGGGAGCACGGCTCAGCATCTGAGGGGCGGGGAAGGGGGGATAGAAAGTAGGAAAAGTGGAATAAGGGGAGGGAGAGGGTAGTCGTCATCGTCTCGGGCAGGGTGCCCTCACAGTCGGTCAGCCAGCATCGAATCGGCAAGGTAACAGAGTACGACCTTGAATACCCTGCTGGAACTGCGGGCTGGGAAGAGCAGGTCCGTGCTGGAGGCTGACGCCGTGCGTTGCACCCCGTGAAAGCGCGGGTCCCTCGCCCTCGCGCGCTTTCACTCGCATATACAACATACGGCCACTGAGAGTTTTTATTGCGATAGCAATTATATGGACACTCAAAAGCAGATTTCTGCCGTCGCCGTCGCCGTCGCCGTGAGGTTCCGTATGACGTCAATGGAGATGAAATCGATGATGATGATAAGTGGTTCTTGAGGGAAAGGGAAAGGTTGGCGCTATCTGAAATCGGTAAGTGGTTCTTGGGGGAAAGGGAAAGGTTGGCGCTATCTTCTGCAGCCCTTGAGGGAGCACGGCTCAGCGCCAACGGGGAGGGGTAAGTGGGAGCGAAAGAAGGGATAGAGTGGAGACGCCATGGCTGGGCGAAGCAAAACCGGCAGGCATAGGCGGCACGTATCAGGCCGAGATGGAAGGCCTTGGCGTGCTGCAGAGTCTGCAGGGGTGTTGTGCCAGGCCGGTCAGGCCCGGGGTGGAGTGGGGGGCCGTGAGGCCTTCCCGCTTGTAGAAATGTCCTTAGAGGCGTGCGGAGAGCCCTGACGAGTCAAGGAACTCCACGACGCCTCGAAGTGCAGAAAGGTGATATCTGAAATCGTCGCCGAAAGCTGTATGTGCGAGTGAAAGGGCGCGAGGGGCGCGCGCTTTCACGGTGAGTGAACGCCCGGCGGAGAACAAACGCGCGTTCTGCGCCGTGCTCGCTTAAGGGCTGCAGAAGTCGGCGTCTCTTTCCTCCTTTACAATCACCATATATGTAGAGCGCGAGAGGCCGTGGGGGAGGGGGGGGAAGGGGGAGGGAAGGGAGGCGACGTTTAGCTGCGGCACTAAATGCCTATTTATATCAGAGGCTCCGGCAACAGTCACCAACGCCGCAAGTATTTTGACTGAACGCGGGCAAAACGCCGACGGCGTCGACAACAGTTCTGCGTGTTGCCGGTGCTGCTGCATGTCCAAGTTTATAAAGCTGACAAAGCTAATATCATTACTCCGTATAGCTCTCTACAATTTTGCTATCGCAATTGATGCTTCGCCTTTCAGGTGAAACTGCGACAACTTTTTTTTCTATTGCCGGACGCGACGATCGAAAGGTGAGCCCTTAACAGCTTCGCTGTAAAACTGCGCCTGGCGATGACGTCACCGCGCGTTGCCTAGCAACGCCTCGCACAGCTTGTGCGAGGCGTTGCTAGGCAACGCACGTGACGTCATCGCTCGGCGATGTTACCACCATCTCCTAGGTTACACTCGCCACAGCACGAGGCGCAGACGACGTATCCGGCGGTCGTCGGCGTGCCCCGGCTGCAGCCGGCGTCGAGATGCGACATGCTGCAGTTCGCGCCGGCCTCGACACCCAGAATGTACCGCATCCGCGTCTCGTCGAGCAAGCAATAGCCGCGATTATGGCAGGCGCGAAAACCGACTCCTCCGTAGTCCAACGTGTGCGGCGCGCCGCGCCGCCTAGACGCATGCGCATTTCTATACGAAGCTAGGAGTTTCAGGATGATGCGAAACTGCGAACTCGCTGCTCGTGCCGCCAAGAGTACACATCAGCCCATCTTGCTCGACGATAGGGTCCGTGGATTCGGTCCATTCTGGGTGACGACGCCGGCGTGAAATGCAGCATGTCGCATCTCGACGCCGGCTGCAGCCGGGGCACGCTGGCGAACGCCGGATACGTCGGCCATTCCTCGCGCCGGACTATATACTGTATATAGAGTGCTGCGCTTTCACTGGCATGGCGTCCCCGTGCCGAGCGCGCTTGCGCGTCAACGCTACGTCGGACTATAAAGTGGCCTTTAGAAGACTGCGCGCCGACCCCGAGTTTTCGCTCGATACTCGGGGTCAGCCAAGTTTGGCTAAGAAGCAGCCAAGCCAAACCAAGTTAAGCAAAGAAAAGCAAAGTTAAAGGTAGGGAAGGGCCACCAGCTTCGCTGTTTGCCCGGTCTTCGCACCACTTAGTGTGAAGCTGCCCGTAATTTTTTTTAAGTACATATACATTTTACGCATTTTAAAGCGAATGTTTTTAGACGACCATACAGACATGTCGCCTACACCCACACCACCGACTTTGTCATACCATTTCTTGACGCACTTTTTCTATTATTGGCCCTTGCGCCACGACACCCTCGACATATCACGACACCCACGACATATCAGGCATTTGTTATTATATATGCACTAGACCTCCAGTAAACTTACGTATTGGAGCGCTCATGTAAGAGTAGGTATTGTAACAAAGAACTGGCAGTTTTTCTTCATTTTTTCTTCAGAGTTATCACATTATATGTTGTGTTACTATTCTAACGTATGCCGGCGTTTTTTTTTTTTTTTTCATCTTTTGTTCTTTTCTCACCTCCTACATCTACCGGTGTCGAGTGCTTCATTAGCGCCCATGCACGCATTCAGTAAAGTGATATCTTGTTAAGAAGAACGCGTTTTACCTTGTTGTTGCCGCAGTTTGTTCCGTCTAGGCACCAGTATTCAGCCACGTCAACGTTGCGTCTGTACCGGTCTTTTCCAGGACAACACGTTATTTTGCAAAGATGATCCCCACTTCTTTTCTGGAGAAGAACAATGCATAGTGCAAAAAAAAAAAAATAAAGATGCAGAAACCTGTTGTGTTCTTGTTGTGGTGGACAACTTCTCAAGGTTGGGAGATTCACTTTTCTATGAGTCACAGTTTGATTCCCGGTCGTGCTGGCTTGACTTCGATGGCGGCGAAACGCAAGAACGCCCGTGTACAGGTGCACTGGGTGCACGCTAAGAACAGCAAGTGGTCAAAACTAATCCGGAGTCCCGCATTACTTCTGTGTCATAATCATGTCGTGGTTCTGACATGGGAAATCCTACAATTTATTTCTAGTTTACGATATTTAAATCATAAAGCTCCAACGTGCGTCATTTTACGCCGTCTACGATTCCGAATGCTCGCATGTATGAAAATACCTTTACCGTACGAGCCCTACTTCCCACTTACTGTTCTAAAGATTCTGGGTTTTACATGCCAAAACTGCTATCTGATTATTGGGCACGCTGTAGTGGGGGACTCCGGATTAGTTTTGAGCACCTGGGGTTCTTTAACGTGCACGCACTGCACGGTACACGGGCGTTCTTGCATTTTCGCCGCCATCGAAATGCAGCCGCTGTGGCCGGGATTTGATCATGTGACCTCGTGCTTAGCAGCGCAACGTCCAAACCACTAAGCAACCACGGCAGGTCACTTACTGCTGCGTAAAGATGAGTTTGTCCTTTCAAAGCCGAGCCGTAACTACGCGGAACACCAATGTAAATGCTATGGTAATTTGAAAGGTGAGACCGTCGGGAGTGTGTGTCCACCTTTAGACAAATTTTAACTGGGCCCACCTCGAACCCTCAGCTGCGTGTACATGCCACTAAACTAACTCGCCTATGAAGAGCAGACTTAGTAAGAACCTCACTGGCTTCATTTCCTTACAGTTATGAGACAATATATGTACAACACGGTACAGCGCGTTATGCACGAAGCAGCGTGTTCACACCCTATTACACGCGTGAACGCGTATAATAGCTCTTATCTCTGAAATTTTCAATCTTGGACTGTATGCGGGACGTCATGTGTTTTTTTGTTTTTGTTTTTTTCAACATTGATTGTGACGTTTCGTCCCACACTGCGTATCTCTGTTTTTGTACGACATCGGTACCTCCTCTATACCGCTCTAATTTTTCCTTTACCTTGCTTTTATTCAACCCGTGACATCTTCTCAGAGCTTTCGATTATAGTTTTATAAGTATAGCGCCAGGTATATATGAGTCTGCTGCCTGAACCGTTTTATTTATTTCTGCTTGAATTTCACACGCAGGTAGAATTTTCCAGTGGGTGCTCTTTAAGACCACGTTTGCCAGCACTAATTAGGTGTTCCATTCACAAAAGCGAAGTTCGCGTAGTCTGTGGCGGCGCCTCTAAAGAAGACGTCAATTTTGGTGCAACGGAACGGTGGTGCCATCTGTCAATAATAGGGTAAAATACGTGTTCCATCATAGCAGTTACAGATGATGCCATCGTCTTGTTGTCGCAAAATTTAAATTTTGAGCAGCATCGGTTCAGATGACGCGCTCTTTAGCCGTATGGCAAACGAAATAGGCAAGTGATGCTCGCTAAGGTGCTAACAAACTGAAAACATTGAGAAATGTGATCCCTGTGTCAAATTTCACAGAAGTCAGCCAGTAGCTCAGCCGGAAAAGTCGTGAACAACTGGCGTCCCTACCTATTGCGAGACAGACATGTTTGTTATTCAAGAACACGATGTGAAACACCAACCGAAAGAGTAGCAAATTTAAGTATGTTTCAGCTAGCATACGGCCTGTCCAGATCACAATAAAAGAATGCAGTGAAGTGAAACTCAGGATGATGACCCTTCTTCCGCAATGCCGCGTGAAAAGGCGCCGCCATCAACACTATAGAAGCAAACTTCCAATATTCTGTATGTACGTTCATGTGAATATATAAAAAAGGTAACCAGGAATGAGGGTAATTGTATGCCTTGTCGCAACCTTCCCACATTTCCTAACTACAACTGTTAATAATTATGAGATGTCAAAAAAAATCTTGTTGCAGAAACCATCGACGATGATTGTCAATGCAAGAGAATTGTCGAACGCTTCCAGAAAGCTATTTGTGTTAATAAGGTAACTTTTCAATAAAGTATAGTTACTCGTATTAAGTATATGAGTAACTTTATCCTCGTGTCTCTTACAAACTTGCGATTTCATAGACAGTGTGACGCGCTCCCGTACACAATACGCACCTCCCATGGGTGAAGTCCACCTATAATGCTATGAACAAACTTGTAAACAATTGTGAGATCGAACCTCTGTTTTTCAGCAAAGTAATTTGTCCAATGCTCTAACCATTAGTCCCCATCACTTTTTCTTTATTGCCTCGCTTGGCACATTACAACGCGCATTCTTCCATCGTGCTAAAGTGGTGCTTTCAAGCAACTAGTTCTTGCGTCACGTGTCGGTTTCTCGCATTATTGCCTTGTGACAGCTAACGCTTTGAGATGCTGGGTTAGATTGCTCCGCCTTCGGGATATGCCAAGGGAAACGGATAGAAACGAGGAAAAAAAATAGAATGGTCTGATGAGCCGAAGAAAGCTTTTCGCTTTAAAGCAATTCTTTCGCTTTAAAATCAAGACGGGTGCCGACAGAGGGTGTATCACATTGTGGTATAAAAGTTGCAAAAAAAGGATAAGGTGCCTCAGAAAAGCTACTCAACGTTTCGATAGGAGACGAAGATACGTCCTCCTAACGAAATGTTGGCCAGCCTTTCTGAGGCAAATTATACCTCATCGTAACGCTGACACATCTTGCTTTACTACGCCGAATGACTTGCATGCATGGTACGGTAGCTTTCGAGCATAATTTTATGAAACTTGCATTACTGTACTCACGGTGCATTCCTTTGATTTTGGAGAGCCAGACTCCCTGCGGCAAAATTTGTTACGGGACATCGTGTCACCGGGAAATCTACTTGAGTTCTTTGGCAACTTGCCTGTCCAAGTATTTTCTATGCAACGTTGAGGGACAAGCCTGCACGTGTAGGACAACAGAGCACGAAAATAAGGGCTTGAAAACCTGAGAACCAGTTCAGCCACGAGAAAAAGTATGGAGACCACCAATGGCGCGAATGTTTAGTTTCTTTTTCCCCTTAGAAGCCTAGGCGCAAGACTGAGGTCAACTGGTAGAGCCTAGACGAGCGCCCGTTTGACCAATGTTTTGCAGTGAGACAATTTCACGTCTCATAGCTAAGCTAGGGGAGAGCTAGTTTTCTTGCTTCTGCCATGGTCTTTAGAATTTCGCTCCCGACTGTACATGACGAGAACACAAGAAAGAGAGAAGCTCTGCAGTTTTTCCAATTTGCAACTGCAACTGCGAATTTTTCGCAGTTGAAGCGTCGCAGTTGAAGAAAATTCGTCCCGGACCAGGACGAATTTTTCTTCAACTGGGAGGCTTTTCTTTCGAGGAAGCCGTAAGGGTTTTCTTTGTAGCAATTGTCCACGATTGGGTGGATGTCTAATTGTCCATCTAAAGACTATTGATAACACTAAATAAAAAATAATGAATTGCGCTCGACGCACTACCAGCAGCTACCCTTGATAAAAGAGGGGTCATGGTTTATAAGCGTTACCAGAGAGCTGAAGGGCCTCTTAGGGAGACATTAGGACGCGCGCAATGCACGGTGTATTGAAATTAAGCTTTGCGGCGTGAACGCGCCATCCGAAACTAATTTTTACTTGCCTTGAGGAAGAGAGAGAAACGAAAGAAAAAGCAGGGAGGCTAACCAAAAAACGAGTGGTACGGTTCGCTACCCTGCAATTAAAAGGCATGTAAAGAGACAGGGAAAAAAATAAGTAGGCAAGTGAACTCTCGCTTACCTTAGGAAAACAACGAACTGCTCCTGAGAGCAATATGAAAAAGTGAACTGGTTCTCGTCCTTCAAGTCGTAGCTCATGATGTGTCCGTCACTCCAGCGGCAATGGTATGCACCTTGGTTTCCTGGAATGCCTGGTACGGGTGCCGCTTGATCATGACTTGATCCCATTCTGTTTGGGGTGAGTGAAGTAACTGTTTTATGAACTTATCGTGCTTACATCAGGTCTTTTTGAAGTTGTAGCTCTCACAGACCTTGTAATGATTACTTACGGTTCGTCCTATGCGTTCCTTCTTTTTCTTTTTCTTTTTTCACGTGGGTTGCGCAGAGCACAATATGATTATGTTAAATCTCACAAGTAACATGCAGCACTGCCGAAGCAGGTAATAATATCCTTGTGCTGAGGAATTTAGTTCCGGTAGTAACTGTCTGATTACTGGAATAACGGTCTGATTACTGGTTCATGAAATTGGATTCATCTACCAATTTGTGCTTGGTACGTGATACGCTACAACAATACGTGACATTTTAGGACCTTTCGCATGCACGTCGTATACCGCAAGTTTCCGCCGGTAACCATAATATCCACCCTAACCGTGATTACTTAGCAACATGACAGCGCCATACAGCCCTGACTGTCCACCTCGATCTGAATTCGCACTTGCTACTGGCTCACCGCACCGACAGCAAGAAATAAATGGCAAAATCCGCTACCGCTTAATCACGTCTTGCTCTGAGGGCAAAGCGTTAGGTACGTTTTGTCGTTAGTATTATTATCAGCTGTTTGTTTTGACGATGACTACACAGGTGGCGCGGAGCCATAAAAGTAGTTCGATTTTCATCTAGCAGGTGACCCCACAGCGTTATCACTGATGGGGCGCAGACGATGCGGAACGCTATAAAGGCGCTATTGTTCACGGCATCATTATTTTACTTTTCTAGTATGGTGTACGCGATGACGGCAGCGAGCAAATGCTAATAGACAAGAACAGACAATGCGGCGCAGGTGAATATTTACAAGGGCATTCGCACATACTACGGGCTGAGGGTGTTGCGCAAGGAACAACTGAGAAAGCGTATAGATGAAGCGAAGCAGCACTGTCACATTCATATATACTCCCAGCTTATCGAAACCTGTATGGTTTCATTTGTAGCTTCACGTTACTCCCAGGTGGATCCCAATTTTATATATCTATGCGTTATGTTTAAATTATTTTTACCGTACAGCCGGTGCACAACAACGACAACAGCAAATTCAGGGAAGCTAGTGGCCTAACGACTATGATTTTATATTTGAGGTCGCAAGATCATGGTCCAGGTGGTTTACATGTATATTGAAGGCTACAGTCAGACGATCATGACGTTGCAGTGATCAGGAAACAAGCCTGCCCACTTGATGTCGAAATGAGTTTAGCGAAGGTTGCAAGATCGCTTAGAAATAAACCCTCTTACATGCACCTAATTTCACCTATGTCAACGCGGAAAACCTTATCGCCATGTTTCTCGCCTGCGATTTGGTTGGTTGTTTCATAGAAAATTCTCGCCAACAGTGCTTCTCTAAGGTGACCCTACGCTTCTCTTCAAAATATATCGAGTACCTGTGATTTCTGATGAAGCGCCAGAACAAAAGAAATTGGAACATAACTATTACATTATCCCGGCCCACTACCTCTTAGATCAAATAAGGCCAGCACACTTCTAAGTAGCGATGTCGGGCAAGGAACCGAGACCGCGCACATTTCAGTGGGGGATGCTGGCAATGTCCATATAGCACTGTGATTTTTCTTTTTGCAAAGCACGATATGCCATGGAAGCATCCGACTTCTTTAAAGGCGTCACATTTACTACAGCTATAGGTCTTTGTTATCGGCAAACTGCTCTAACTAGACATGCAGCGCTATCCGTCAGGCTCCAGCGACGTCAGTGGGTTTTGCTCTCTTGAAAAGGTTCTATCACGGTCTCGCTTGCATCGGGGAAAGTGCACCGCGAATCTCACTCCTGTGAATCTCAAGACAGCTGCATTTTCCGGCAAGCGTCTCTGGAATAGCAATCCTACTATTGGATACATTGTTTCAAGATAATTTTAATAATTTTGATCACTGGACAGGTGCTGGTCTAAAGATTAGTTTCACTAGAAGCGGGTACAGTTAAGTATATGCGCCACACCCTGTATACCACAGATATGCCAAAACCTAACAAAGAATTTTGCAGTAATACGAAAACATAAAAATATTCGGCAGTTTATCTCGATTGGCAAAGTGCTGAACACAACAGCAAGGTTTAGTGTTGCGCTGAAGTTCCTCGGACGGCATTCATATCACTTGCGGTCTTAATGTCAAATGAGACGGAATGTTCAATAATCGACCTTCTGGCTCGTTGGACATTCAGTCTCATGGACATTCAGCCGCGTTTGACATTCAGTCTCATTGGACACTTCGTCTAGTCCGTCATGTGACGCGTTGAAAAAGCGTCTCGTTGGATATTGGGTCTAGTCGGCCATCCAGGTTCTGAATCTGCTCTAACAATACGTGGTAACGGCATGTTGGCTTGACGCAGCGCACGCGAGGCAACTGCTGCGGTACAGCAGAAACAGTGGCCTGACAGCTGTTAAAAAGGTAAATGTATATCTGCTCTGCGAAGTTTTCGCAGAAGCCCATTCATTCAGAAAATTGCATTTCATCACCAGATGTAGGCTCCCTACACCAGTTTGAGTCTTAGCGCCACCTATGTAAGGAGAGGACATTTCCGACCAAAAAAGTAAATAAAGTGGGAGCGACGCCATATCCGGTACAAAAAAAAAAAAAAAAAAAAAAGACGTCATTTTTGTTATTGGTGCAATTTCTTTTCTTTTTTTTTTTTTTTTTTTTTTTGAAGTGATAGTTTCATTACGCTACCTCCGGGAAGCCATCGGCGACACAACAGCTTTCACCTTGAGAGCTAGAGGTCAAACCACAAGAGAGCATTAAGGCGCGTTTTTAGTCCATCGGCACGCGGGCGAGCGTCAGCAGACGCCGGGCGCGTCGGAGCGCATTGGCCGCGCGTCCGATTACGTTGGCGGCGCCAGTACGTCGAACCATTGGTCGAGCTATAGCAGCTGTTGTTCTCGCCAACGTGACATAACGTTTGCGCGCGTTCACGCTACGTCAGATTATATTTAGGCCTTTACGGAGCCCTGAAAGGAGACATTGCCTCCGTTGCCCGAGTAGAGTTGGACCCGGCTGCGAGTTGCAACCAAGTCTCACTACTTTACTGATCGCCGCAATGTCTTCATAGGCATAAAAAATGATGAATAAACATTGTATTCTTTGTAAACATGTCTGTATATTATTGCGAAACCACACCTCGGCCACAGCTCGACAATGGGCCTAGCCAGGGCAGTGAAGCTTTCGCTATTTGTGGTGTTTTTATAACAAAAGGCACTCTTGTCCAGTTTAAGTTCCGCTTTTAGAGAGCCCACGAATGAGAAATATTTGCTCGCGTACTTCTTTACAGGAGTTTATTTATTTAGAGTTTCTTCGCTTAGCTAGATAATATTGAGTGTGGGCTCCAAAAGGTTCATCTGTGTTAGCCATAATAAAAAGGTTTGTTTACGTAATTTGAATAATGTGCGCAGTTATACTTCAGTTGTTGAGCACATAACTGCACAAATCACTCCTTATCTATAGGCTCCCGATTCAAATTAGGAAAACACCACTGTGATTTATATTGCTTAATTTTAAAAGTATGGTGCAATTAAAAAGAACACAAACTATATGGGCATACACTAAGGGCAAAACATGAAAGTCCCATGAATTGAGGCACAGAATGGAACACAAGATGAGGTCGAATGATACGAAGAAAGCCTCCGTCGAATTATACAAGCTAAGAGCATCGCCTAGTGAAAGAATTAGAGAACTTGGCACACGTGGTTTAAAACGTCATACGTACAAGTGCGCCAGCTCATGAGCTAGATGAACAATTCCAGCATAACTTCTTCCAATGTCCAAGCTTTCCGCCACCCTTCGCCTCGAGCACAATCCTCCAGTCATAGCTAACCCTAAACGAGAAATGGGGTTGCACAAGCGAGTAAACATAGACCAGATTCAGTAGCCAAACACTACGAGCTTACGCCATCTTGCATGCTGTTAGACTGCAATCAAGCCTTACCTGCTACTCCAGTCCTAATCTGTCCAGTGCTAACGCTGATCATGGAGTGTCTGAAAGAGTCAAAGCGTTGTTGCTATTATAACGTGCGCCAAGTTTAAATTCAATGAAGTGTCTCAGTCATCTGAGTTCAATGTTTTGTTCGAGGCATTTATGTATCCTAAGTTGCACCTTTCGTAGTACCTTAGTAGCTATGGCGTTGCGCTGCTAACCTGGATTTTGCGGGCTCGATCACAACCACGGCGGCCGCATTTTGATGAGGGCGAAATTCAAAAATGTTCGTCGACTTTGATTTACGTATGCGGGGAAATATCCCCACGTTGTCAAAATTATTTCAATAGGAACCCCCCCCCCCCCTACCGTGTGCCGCACTCACACCGGGGTGTTGACATGTGAAACCCGAGAATTGAGTTATTTTATTTCGTTATCTTAAGTGACAACTTCACGAAATGACGAAGAAAAGAACTAACCAGAACGTGATACCACTGTGACATAGGAGAGCTGTTTGATGAACATGTCTACTGTGGCTGCATTTGTAATAACTATTATCGGAAGTGGTATAACGGGCTCTTTTTACGCTTGTACATGTAACAGTTCGGCACACTTCTGCAACCTTTTTTCATTATTAGCTGTATTTAAGGAGATGGTGCCTGTAAGTCGCACCGGTTATTCTCTGGCACGATAACAATGCGCACAACAATGTTCATACCGAAGCAGAGTGATCATAAAAAAGGTTGTCGCAGTTTCACCTGAAGGTTGAAGCATCAATTGCGATAGAAAACTTGTGAGGAAGCTATACGGAGTAATGATATTAGCTTTATCAGCTGTATAAACTGGACATTCAGCAGCATCGGCAACACGCAGAACTGTTGTCGAACGCCATCCGCGTTTTGCCCGCGTTCGCTCAAATGCGTGCGGCGTTGGTGACTGTTGCCGGAGCCTCTGATATAAATAGGCACTGCGTGCCGCAGCTAAACGTCGCCTCCCTTCCCCCCCCCCCCCCCCACGGCCTCTCGCTCGTCGGAAGAAGGCGCGTTTGCTCTACATACATGGTGATTGTGAAGGAGAACAGAGGCGCCTACTTCTGCAGCCCTTAAGCGAGCACGGCGCAGAACGCGCGTTTGTTCTCCGCCGTGCGTTCACTCCCCGTGAAAGACGCGCCCCTCGCGCCCTTTCACTCGCACATACAGCGTTCGGCGCGCGGCGACGATTTCTTCTCCAAATGACGTCATACGGAACCTCACGGCGACGGCGACGGCGACGCCGACGGCAGAAATCTGCTTTTGAGTGTCCATATAATTGCTATCGCAATAAAATACAGTGACATCAGTTCCAAAATTCCCGTCAGAAAGAAATGTTCCTGAGAATTCACAAAATACAAGTATTGCTGCACAAGTTAGGTTTGTCATTAGTGCCACATTTTCTCCACAATACTGTCTAACACGGACACAACAAAAGCCATACAAGAATATGCGCGTTTAAAACGAAAACAAAAACAATCTGCAATATAAATGACTCCTTCAGTCACAAAGTATGACTAAGTGCTCTTAAGGCGTCCATATTCATTAATGTTTCGGGAAATACGGTGCAAACTTTGCTAAAATAAGTTGGGACCTTCAGTATGTCTATTTAGGTCAGTTAAGGCCTGATTGTCATAATAACGAAATATCTGTATAGGATATTGACCTCTTAAAGCTGATGCCCTATACCCCGAAACGAACAGAAATGTTTCTTACAAGTAGTTGTTTGTGTTATTATTGAGTTGAGAAGTATTTTGATGCTAGAAAGAACGCGAAAAGCAGCAGTCATACAGAAGAACTTGAACTTCTTGTCAAGCGTAATAGTGCTCCCTCTTAAATTACCTTTATGATGCATTACTCGCCCTACTAAAGTGACTTCTGACACTGTTTTCGATTAGCAAAGTGTTACATTTGCATTCAGTCCCATGTTCAAGACTATTTTTTTTTCTGGTGGTGACTAGTCGGTAGATTCAAACATAAGTTGCGTCTCCATATGAAGACAACGGGACTGAAAGGGGTACAATGAGGTGAATGATATAATCAGATTCGCTAATTGTCGTGTAGCTTGCAGTTATTTCGGACAGCTACCTGAATTCCGTATTGGGCTGAATACGATTACCTAAATGGATGCTGTGGACGGAGCGACGGGGATGAGACTATATGTCATGACGCAGCTAGGGACGTGTGGACTCCAGCAGTAATGCTGAGCTGATTACTGTTAACATAGACACGTTTAATATTACCTTGGTCAGCATTTATTCAAGGAACAACATTATACAGATACAACGCATCAGGTGGAATCTATGTGGAGCTAAGCTTTCGTGAAGCGGTTAGGGAAGTGCAATACATTTGCCCAATTCATTCCTGCGTCTTTGGCGTCAAGGAAACTGGCGCGCGCATGTCCACTATAGTAACCGTGCTACGCACTATGACAAACAAGTGTTACACAGGCCTATATTTGTTATTGTAATATCTGACTCAAAGGTAGAAAACAGGCAATTTGAAGAATCTGCCAACATAGGTGACTTAATTATTGTGTCGCGTTCACTAAGCATAGCACTAGTTGGAAAGGACGACACATAAAGAAAGAATAGAAGGAAAACCATTGCTTTCTCGTTGCGAAATATTGTTATTAATTATTTAAGGACGTAGAAGGCGTATGTAGAGGTACCTGCGTCTCCTAAGCGATACAGTGGACAGCTGTAGTCGCTCTAAACGGCTCAACAAATACAAACAGAGAAATCTGCTGAGAGCAGCGCAGTACATCAGCGTGCTGTTCTAATGGTGCTCTTACGTACGTACTTCTCTTAAAGCGAAGTACGTACAATTTTCTACAATATTAGGCAGATCATGTGAATATCAAGATCGCGTCAGGAAGGGCTGATTAGAAAAAGGAGAGAAGATAGGGGTGCTTA